>NW_009217407.1:35819-67023 GCF_000690835.1 Fulmarus glacialis
GCATGTACCCAGAACTGGGTACTCTCTGGCAGTGGAAGCACACCAATATTACAAAATGGTGCACATTGGTGTGGTTACACTGGATGGGATGATCCAGTCTAATATCCATTGCTGGAACTAGGAGATCTTGCCATTCCACCTCTGCCGGCCCCATACTGCTGCTGCTTCCTTTACGTTCTGGTGTTAAGCAGATGCTTCTCAGAGCCAGCCCAACTCAGATTAACCCAGAAGTAGGTATGGCAGAAGATAAGTTTTCTGCTGGATTTGTGAGCTGAACTGGCACATGCAAGGGTCCAGCAAATGCTAAAGCTGGTGTAAGGGTGAGAGGTGACTAAGTAGCAAGATCTTCTGGCATAAGTTTGGAACAGCTCTGCCAACTCTTGATTCTTTTAAGTATATTCCCATTACTGATGCAGTACAAACAAAAGTACTGGAAAACAATCTGACAGCACAGCCCACACAGCCCGGTCCTTTGACTAGGGACATCAAGAGAATTGCTGAAGGGATGAGGAGACTAACCAGTCCCTAAGGAAAGGAATGAGGTGAACACTCTGGGAACAGTACTGCTTTGTGTGTATATGGGGTATTTCAATGCTCTCACAAAGGAAAACGCACTGACCAAGGTTAAAGAACTTGAAACTTGGTCTGAAAAATGCTTGTCAAAATGGTTGTGCATGAATATTTCATAATCATTGATTCCAACTTCCAAATAAGGCTGCCTGTAAAGAATCTTTTCCCAATTCATTCTGAGGTTGACTTTTCTGGCTTGCACACTACTGCAATAAAGACCTTGCAATGGGAATTCACGGAACACATTTGTCAACAACATACAAATCTGAAGAGATTCCTGTTCACTGCGCTACAGATGTACTGACTTTGCAGGGCTAAATCTGGCAAAAGCTCATTTCAAGCAGCAAGCAAACAGACAGGGCACTGAACAAACACAAGGCAGCAGGAACTAGCCACTATTTCAAACCAGAAATGCACTGAGGAGTCTAGAAGTATTACTTTCTGCCTATCATAAGACACACAATGCACAGGAATGCAATAGCCAGAAGAGGAGGAATCAACTTGTGTTCTGAGCAGTAGAGAGATGGAAAATACCCCCTTTCAGCATTAGAGGCTGCAACATACTTATCTACAATCCCTTCAGCATGTGCTGCCTCCAGGTGTGCTGCCCAGCTCCACCTCCACTTGCCCTCCCATAGATCACGTGCCTGTAGGAACCAGACCCTTTCACAAGGATCCCCAAGTGCACGCTTTATTTCAGGTGATGCCACTTAAAAGCAAGATCCAAAGAAACCCTAAATGTCACTCGCTGGACCCTTCAGTCTGGCCACATGCCATAGCTGGGGCTGCCCAACATTCATGTGACACCTAGATTGCAAAAGACAGTTAGAAAAGATGGCTCAATGACATACAGTTCGTAGTTTTGATCTTCTGTCTCTTGCTGCACTGACAGCTCCTCCAAAGTTGCATCAATATCCAGCTGATTCGTCTCCAGCTGCCGTAGCAACGTCTCCCTCTGAAGAAAGGAAAACAAGCTGGGTCTGAGCAGGAAGGGTCATTGTAACAGATCTCTGTGTGCTCACAGGGTGCAGCAAGATCTTGTGTCATCACTCTACCCACAGCAATGAATTAAACAGGAGCTTTGGACCCTCTCACAGTGTTCAGTTTAAATACAGAGGCAAAAAGGGAAGCAGAAGCAGTAAAAAAAGTATGTTAATCCAGAAAGTCTGTGTGTAAGAAAGTAATTTGTTCTGCGAGCTATACTCAACCATAAATCAATAATGTGTGATTTTCAGACACAGCATCGCCAGTTGCATTTGGAGAACAGTATCAACTCCTGCGGAGAACAGTTGTGCAACCCATTCATTCTGATCTTTTATTTTTTCCTTTTTAAAGAAGTCCCCCTGTGAGTAGGACCCAGCTGATGCAAAACCTCACAATAATTTTCTTTTTACTCTCAGGGTAGATGAGTGAGCACAACCTGTCAACTCAGTGAAAATTTAGAAGTCACTGTCCCTCTGCCTTCAGTTGCTGCCCCACTCCAGTCCATTTCAAGTGCACAGTAAAGTGAGTTGGCTTCACTAATGTAACACAGGGTAGCTTAATTCAGTCCTTCCCTTTCCACATTTCCAACAGAATCCAAGCAAAAACCTCAGCTGAGGGGAAGTGCTGGCTTAAAAGGCTCAAAATCAATTGCAAATGGTCATGGGACACTCCTCCCGATAGCCCGGATGGCAATGAGAAGAGATCAATAACCACATGTATTATGCTGACACTGCACAGGCATCGCCAGCTCCAAAGGCTCACCTGCAGTGGATCTAGCACCAGCCTCCTCACCCATCTGCCCGGCAGACCTAGCTCTGCGACGGCCTCGAGCCACAGAGCTAACACAGCATCCGTTTCTGCAGAAACATGATTCAGGATCCCCTGGCCAAGACTAGAGCTGTCTGTGGCCACCGCCTCGCTCCACGATACAAATCCCTGCACCAGACCCCCCTCCCTCTGCTCAGAGGCAGCCGGCTGTCACTGCTGGGCACTGGCAATGGCCAGGCTCCCACCACGGGCACCCTGCTTGCCTCCTGGGAAGGCTCTGAGCAAGGGGCACGCGAGTCAGTTTAAACACCGAATTCTTGAGTCAAAAGTCACGATGTTCAGTGCCTGAAAGCATCAGTCCTCCCTCTCCCACTGCCTACATACTAGATGGCACAGGAAGCAGGGACAGCTTGTGCTGAGACAGGTCCGATGACTCACGGCGCTGCAGTGCCCGTTAAAGCAGGGTCCACCAGTGCCACGGGCTGCCAAGCTGCACCACCACCCAGACAGGAGGAGATAGAAGAGAAACCCCAGGTTTCCTCCAAACTGCAAAGTTTTTTGCTTTTATAACTGCCTTATTCTTAGCACACATTTAAGCTTTCTACTATGACAAACATTTTTGAAGTTTAGCGTCAACAACCATGGTGAATTTTTAATTCCATGTTTGACAACACATATGCTCACTGCAGAAAGATCCCATTAGAGTAAAAAGCACAAAAGGAAATCTACTACATAATTTACAGAATAAAATCCCTATGGGAAGACAAACATTTGTATAAAGCAATGGCGTTCAGTCTCCACGTGCATATACTATTGACAATATAGTTTCATAGACATGACAGCTTTGGAGCTACCAAGAAAGTGTACAAATTCAAAGAGCAAATAACCCATCTGCCTTATATAAAACACACCATGCTACTCTGCCCAGGGGAGTAGTCAGGGCACAGCTTGAGCCCTCATGGGGCAGGCTGATTTATATAAAATTCTACCATGACTTAAATCAGCAAGCAAGGCTTAAGTAATTTTTATTTTGCATTATAAGACCAGGTGATTCATAGCAGTTGGTAACATTTAAACATGCTAATT
This sequence comes from Fulmarus glacialis, assembly GCF_000690835.1. Taxonomy (NCBI): domain Eukaryota; kingdom Metazoa; phylum Chordata; class Aves; order Procellariiformes; family Procellariidae; genus Fulmarus; species Fulmarus glacialis. The sequence continues at coordinate 39,228 of NW_009217407.1, forward strand.
TACTGGAAGATACAGTCTTTCTTGAAATTTAAGAGCTTCTATGATCATTTAAGCTAATTTACTGCTTCCAAGGCATTTAGATTCTTCATTTTTACCTTTGTCATTGTGTTAAGAGCTTGGAGTGATCCATATTTCCTTTGCTAGGTAATTTTTATTCATCATATTCATAAGCTCTACGCAGATGGAAACTTGACTTCAATTAACATGTATACAAAGAATTATGAAGTCATTAGTTAACTCAAATTCTCTTTATTGTGGTATCAGACAAGAAAGTTTCAGCAAAACATGCTATACATACTTAAACTTGCTACACTAAACAGAAGAATACTAATCAAGATTTTGGAAGTAATTCTAGATTTTAGAATTCAAGATTCAAGAAATTCAAGATTTTAGAAGTAATAGATTTCATCCGTTTATGTTATTTATACAGTGTAAGCAAAAATGAGTTTTCTGCTTCTTTGTCCTCAGTTTCCTAAGATGAGTGAAATAAATGCTGCGCAAATTAGCTGAATAAACAGAGACAGAAGGGACACTGCTCTGCAATGCTTACCTTAGGCACTTAGATAATGGCTTTTATTAAACAAGTGGTTTGCCTTTCCTCATGCTTTGGCAGTAAGACATATACCAGAGTTGTATTTATTTCAATTTTCACAGATTACATTAAATTAAGAACTTAGATTTAATTGAGAAAGAGTTGCATTTAATTTTGTAAAAATTCATGACTAATAATGGACTGCCAAATACTTAAAAAATAAATTCTATTTTACCATGCTGGAATTAAAGTATTAAAGAAACAGCCTATTTTTAGCAATGACCCAAAAGAAGGGAATAAATCATGTGCTACAGACCAACGCTTTGGCTGAATGCCACTTTCAAGTGCTTCCTGGGAAAAGGCAATTTCAGCTACCTGCAGAATTTTGTCTCCTTCTAGTGCAGCATCTGAAGGCCTGGTTGACCTGATCACATTTGCACATTATGTGGGCCACCAGCAATACCTACAGCTAAACTGCATTCTCAGGGTTGACAATCCTTCCCCTGGAAAGGAACTGATAAATAATTGAAGAGCCCGGGCTGCTAGAGGGAACGTGCTCTACACCAAGGGTATGAATTTCAGCCACTGCTTTCTTCATGAAAGATGCATGAATGTAAGCTGAACACAGAAATGTGCAACTTAAAACCAATGCACTGAACACCAACTCCACTAAAGGACAGCGTGGAATCTTGCATACAGCTGAACAACTCCTCTTCCCCTTGAGAGCTGCGGGACGCTAGGCTGAGAAACACAGAGAAACCTCAGAAGTCAACTGAGACTGATTAAATCATATGTGCATTTAATACCTGATAGCATTCCTCTCCTTTAACCCTGCTTTGCACCTAAGTACCAGGGAAATGACTCCTTTCTGGAGCCTGTTACTGGTAAGTCTCTCTGAAGGTATAAACAGAACCTTTAGGAATTAAGTCTAGCTGTGATTTTCCTACAAATTTTAACATCATGCTGCACTGGTTGTTAATCAGGCCCAGCGGGGCCAGTCCTGGCTCCCCGTGCACTCAAAGGCAAGACTCCCAGCGGGTCTCCAGGAGCAGCAAAACGCCCAGAGCCACCCAGCAGCAGCTACTGTGGAGCAGCACCGAGCTCTTCTAATAAACCTGTGGCACAAATGCAAGCGGCACTGGAAAAACTAAGTGCAGCACATCTTGGCTGAAGTTTGACATCAAGTAAAGGCCCAAAACCTGGGGGAAGCAACCAAAAGCCTCCAAATTTGCAGTGTCACTTGCCTTGGCACAGAATGGCAAGGCCAGGGATCTCCTGCGCACCAGAGGGAAATGAAACAAGCCATCTCCACATTGCATCCTATGCTGTGATTTTTTTCAGAATGCACAGAAAAGCACCCATCTGCAATCCCTGTATGAGCATAAAACTGCAGGAATTAGTTTTGGCATTGCTGTTTTAAAGGAAAAGCCAGGCAGCTATGGTCTGATCACTGTCTCTCTGAATGACAGGCATAGGACAACCTCCTCAACTGCCACCTTCTGTGTCGATGTACAAAGAACAGAGCAAACATATTTACAAGCATGGTTTACATGGGCCCACCCAAATCTCCCCTTGCACATTTTGGGAACTAAACTGTAATGAGAAGTCTTTTCAGGTTTGTTTCTGCAGTGTTGAATTATTTAATTACATTACATGAAAAACACAGGATTTGGGAGTCTAATTATGTGGCACCCGCACCTTTTGGACTACCCCCAGTGCTACCCCGAGCCCACTAAACAGGAGAGTAAATGTTGGCTGGTCACCCCATCTCCCTCACCTCTCCTAAGTAACCATCACTGGACTCTCCAAACACATAAAGGTTATAACAGATTTATTTTTCCTATTTTCCTGAAGACCAAGATTTGTCTAAGAAGTTCTCTGGCTTTGGTGCCAATTACATCATCTAAGTGTCCTAATTGCTTTCAGTCTCGAATTAATAGATCATGTTTACTTATACACAGCACATTTAAATGAAAAGTCCCCTAAGACTCACATCCTAAAGCTGCTTCCAAGCAAACCTGATACAACAAATGCTTCAGTATTTCCTGCTTATACCTATGGCTAGGAAAATCATCGCATATACTGATTATTAACACTATCATTATGAGCAGCTTTCAGAAACAAATCTGGCAGGAAGGCTGTGCTAATGTCTGTGTCTCTTATCAACATCTATTTGAGAAAAAAAGGAGAGATCTGTAAAACCGACAAAAGTAACCTGGGAACTAATTATTCTGCATGGTTTCCACAGGACATCACTTTACCACAGGAGCCAAGGTTATAAAATCAAACATTTAACCAACCATTTAACCATGCTGGTAGATTTCAATCTTCTCCACTCAGCAGCAAGTTGGGTTTATATCTCAGATTTCTACAACTTCCTCCTCAAAAATTTATTGGTTGACTTTTTTCACTGTTTTTTACACATTCAATTTTCTTATCCTTGTTCTTTCTGCTCTGCAGCCTGAGGACGTGGTAACATCCACTAATATATCCGAGCTTCTTCTGAACTAGCATTTCAGTGGGGATTATTTGTACAAAAATACACACAGACATTTCAATTACTGGTGAAAGATAATCAAGATCAACTGCCTGTTTTTTCCCATCCAGAAGAGAACAATGATACAATATCATATGTACCCCCAGAAAACGTATGATGTTGATCCCAAAGGACTCCTGTATGATCACCCCGCAAGGTCCTCTTCTAAAAGACCACAGCTGAGAATTCCACGCTTCCATGCTTATTCAGCCTTTGCCTTCCCACTCAGTCCACCCAAGAAGCCTCAAGTGTGAAGGAAATAGGAGACTTGGATCTATGTGCATATGATCCAAGCAGATCAGTTACTGTTAGGGCAAAGATCTTCAGCAAACAGTTGTCCCCGAACTGTTCAGTTCACGACCAAATCTCTTCTCATCTGAGTTTTAATTGAACAGAATTTAAATACAAAGTTTAACAAATGTGCATATGTAAAATTTTTTACTTGGTAACTACAGCACTGGGTGCAATTTTCTTGCCAGTGTTATTCATCACCTTGGAGTCTTTCTCCAGAGGTAAGCATTTGCGAACACAGCAGAGAGGAGTCCTCTCGCAAGCAGAGACGTGTTTAAGTCACAAGCACCAACGTACCAACAGTTTTGTTAGTTTTGTTAACAACTCTTATGAAAACAAAAATCTACTCAGGATCCCTTAACAACAAAAGAAACCCCAAATACCAAATTCCTGCCTTAGAGACATAGAAAATGAAATCTGTCCCACCCACCCAGCACATCAGGGAAATACCCTCTGTCTTACCTGCAGCTGCAAGAAGGGGATGTTGAAGAACTTGTGCAGGTACTTGAGGCCAAAGCTGTTCTTCATGGAAGACTCAGCATAGCGAAAATATGAGGAGCCGGGAGGCCTGTCTCAACCAGATAGGTAGAGAGAAGAAAACTGTACAAAGGACGAGGACCGCATACACACACAGAAGCAGCACGTGCTGAACTACATACCATGAACAATCCTCATTTACAAGCCAGCTCCTCAATCCCCAAATGTAGGCCAGCAGGTCATTCTGCTAGGGACTTGTTATTTTGTTTACAGACAAAATTCACACTTTGTTCCTCCTGAAGGGTGGCAGAACGCAGCTGTTGTTGTGTTGCAGTTTCATGGGGCTGCCAGACTAAGAAATACTATGTCAAGACACTGGGCCATTGGTTTACTAAACTGGGGGTTTCACAGCTGTACAAGCTGCTCATTTCTCCGTGAAGGTTTTGTTTTAAAACGACAAACAGACCTACGTTAAGTCACAAGCATCAACAGTGGGCATTAAACTCAGCGAACTCACATATAGAGATGACCTTGTAAAGAAATTACTACATTACGGAATCAAGCCTTAAAACTGATACCATTTCTGTGTGCCTAACACAGGCACAAACAAATAAGAGACTAGGAAAATAAAAAAATGCCTTAAAAACATAAAACCACACAAAAAGGTACAATCTATCAAATCCTGAACAACAAATAATGTTTTATACTAAATAACAGAGAGCCTCATATCTTTGCATAAGGGAGAATCTTGCCTGGCTGGCAAGGGAGGCGTATGACTTGGCTCTGCCCAGTAAATGCTGCGTGGGGATGCTCTCAGAGGAAGAGCAAGGAAGACAGCTGCACTAGCTGGCTCCCTTTTAGCAGAATTATTTGCAGTAGAGAACAATTGTGCTGCAGGGAGAGGATTCTTTCACAAGAGGACTCTCCAGAAAGAAGATGACTTCTTCTGAAAAGTACTTCTGAAAGACACGTGCTGGCAGGCACTCACTGTTTCCAGGAATATAGCTAACCATCTGCCCAGTACGGGCCCCTAGATCAAAGGAAAAAGAGCCCATCGTGTAAACTGAAGATGCTGTATGAGACACTCAGAGCTACAAAAGTCCAAAAGCTAGGCACAGGGTCCAAGAATGAACGTGATGTACATCTGAAACACGGCAGCAATACAGTTATCTATGGTTGATGACAGAGAGTAGCCAAGGTCTGCTCCCCTGCCTGGTGACTGTGGTGCCATCTTACCTGTTTAGATTGTCAATGAGGTCCCGCACGTCGCCAGGCAGAATGACCCGGTGCTCCCCCATGTCTCGATAATTCCCAAGCACGCACACTGGAACATGGGTCGGCACTTTAGGAAGCTCCCTCAGAATATAGTTAAATGTCCTTCACCATAGGAGAGAGAGGTACAGGCAGATGAGTGGGAAACGTCATTCTGTGATCAGTTTCATGCACAAATCACAGAAAAAAAAACAAAGTAAGAAATTTTTTTCCAAAATCCTTCCAGGACTGTGGCTTCTTTGCCACTCTCAGAGAAATACATTAACTGTAAATATGTTTGTATCACTCTTTATTCAAAAACAATTTGATAAGTTCAACAATCCACGTCCACCAGCAACCTCACATCTCCTATAGCAATATTTCCCTTAGTCCTACAAAACTGTATGGGGTCAGCAGAAAAAAAGGATTCCTTCCCTTCAGCTGTCAATGGGCTTACTGACCCATACGAAACCTGTAAAACACAAGCTTAAATATAAAGCAGGAACTCACCCTCCTCAGTAGATGTGCAAAATTAACAGTTCATTATTTCTGTACATTAATGCAGCCTAGGGCCTCTAAATAATCCTTACTAAACCCAATCTTCCTGGGAATGTCTCACTAGCATTCCGCTTTCCCTTGTGCTCTGTAGAGCATGGGTTTGTAACAGGCCCAGCATACTTTGCCCCTGTGATAGCACTAATTATCAAGCCTCAGACAGCAGTGTATCAGAAACTGCAGTACACAAGCCCACAGGGAGACTGCTTGTTTGAAACAAGCCCAGGAGAGGAGTATATTAAAAGACATGTCAGAAGATAAAGCTATTATTTTAAGAGATACAAGCTTGCTTCAACTCATTAGGCTGGTTATCAGCTCCAGAGTCTGTCGGGAATCAAGAGGTCTCCAGGTCATTTGTTTTTACTAAACAAACGAGAATCACGTGGTGCATGCCACTGAAGATGTCTTACCACTGTTTGGTGATGTCAAACATCATCACTACGCCATTGCAGTTTTTATAGACATCCAGGAACTCGGCATCCAGAGCCATTTCTGACTCTGCCTGAGGAAATAAAGGCAAAAGAAGCAGTAAATAACGTGACTCAACTTCAGGCTTCTACAGAACACAACTGATAAAGTGCTGAACAGGCAAATTTTCTGAAGTGACTGCCACTATAAGAAGTACCCCTGGATTTCACATCATCATCATTTAAGCAAGATACCTGGTGGTTCACTGCTTCCATTGCCCACAGGAGGAGGATGTGAAGCACCTGACAGTCTCTGAAAAAAACATGTCTGACAGCAAATGCTAAAACCTACCTCCTCTTTCCCCCAAAATCCTATGTTGACAGGATAACTCCATATAAGCTACAGGATGGAGGACAGAGGACACAGCTCCCATTCCATCTCTTTGCTGACCCAAATATTGACTGTACTTCTAACACTTCTGGTGCACAAAGCCAGGATGTAGTTTCTACTGAGTTTCTCCTGTGCAGGGCTGAAAGTATTTATTAGTACCTGATTTGTTTTTCATCATTTGGACTCTGCACGCTGCAAAGTACAGTACTGGTCACAACTCAACCTCCAAGGCTCCTGTTGCAATTTCGTGCCTATGGAACAATTCTCACTCATTTCCCAGGAGTGGAAAATGCACCCACGTTTGCAAAGGAAAAAGCAGCTGTCATACCTGTTCTCATAGAGGCTTTTTCCCATAGGAGAATATTTTTAAAGAAAATTCCCCTAATCTGACCGCACAGATTGAGCAGGACTGGTACCCTAGTGCAACAAGTAACTCTCCACTGCCCTGACCCATCCCCAGAACCGAGTGCTCAGCTCTCTGCGTATCAGTGATGCTGCCTTTCCCATCAATTTCAACAAAGTGGTTATTGAGCGAGCACCAGCAGACTGTCCAGGCGCTGAGCCCCGAAGGGCACTCACATGTGAACAGGAGCAATAAAGCTCTTTAAGAGCTGCAGCAGAGATCATGGGATCAAGTGCCTTTAAACTGAATTTTTCCTGAGGATAAAATCACACATCTTTTGAAAGAAATGCCATGGAAGTTCACTGGCAGCCCAAATGTGGTCTGGGGAATGTGGTAGTATGGTCTCCCATACAGCACTTTGTTCTACAGCAGAAGATCCAAAGGAGACACATTCGTGCAAGAGCCTTGAGGAAGCTACTCTGTTTACTTTTACGCGCTAGGCAGCACTTCTATTGCCCCTTCCTCCTCTATATTTCAAAGGGTGTTAAAAGGTAATTATTAGCCCAGTTTTAAGGAGCAGCCAGAGAGCATGGCATCAAGTGACTTCTTCAGGTCCCACAAGAAGTCCATTACAAAATGACTTCCTGCCACTGCCCATGTGCAGACAGGTACAAAGCTACCGAGTAAACATCCGGGGTGCAGTCATTCCCAAAAGACAGAATGGAAAACAACAGGAAAGTTGTGGTGAGGGCACGAACAAGGATAAAATGCACAGGCAAAAGAGTGAAGAGCATCAGGGATCACAGTGCCCCTCATCCACCTGCCAGGCCGGCCTTAAAGCAGAAACAAATATAGAACTTACTCTGCATGGACCAAAGGTGGACTAGAGGCCTCCCGCTAAGAGGCAGACATCTGCATTCAAGGTGACTCACCTCCTGAGGGTCATTTTCCAGTTTCAAACCATCTCCTCGTTTTTTGCATTTTCCTTAAAAAGAATTGTAAAAAAAAAAAAAAAAAAGAAAAAGAAAAAAACACAAATGCATTACACTGGGCAGAGAACCCCAGGATGGGTCTGGGCAGGACTCCAGCATTCTGAACATGACCTCACAGCAGATCCAACTTCTACTATAAGCGTGGGGAATGAGGAGGGGTGGGACAGGCATGCCTTGCTGAAGAACATCGGCTACACTGTTCAAGAATACCAGCTAATCTAATTCAAAGACAAATAGGAAAAAAGTCTGGGGCAGCTTAAACCATGCTCTTCGCAGCATAAAGTCACAATGACTGAATAATACAGGGTTTGGTGCACTCCCTGACCACAAAGGGAAGCTGCTTTGTTGCACTTTTTGTTGCATTAGTGTTGAAGAAGCAAAAGATCATGGGGCTGCTATGACTGAACTGCACAACTACACACACAGCCTTCCTGAGAGATGATATGATGTTGCTGTGCTATGTCACTGACCCGAAGCAAGCAGTCTTGTAAATAAAGAGCCCATTGGGTGCTTTGGGCTGACTTGTGACCAAAAAACAGAAGGGGTGGCAGGAGACTATGAGAATTTAACAGCCAAAAGACAGACAGAACTTATACAAGGGGAAATCCAAGCAAAATCAAATAAACTGTGGCGAGGGGGCTGTGGAGAAATAGAGGAGAGACAGCCTACACGTGCATGAAAGGCCAGAGCCAGAGGGTCAGGTCTGGTCATCACCAGCGAAGGCGCAGAAAGGAAATCCTCCAGAGGCACCATCCAAAGCCACACGCTCTAGAGACACGCACACAAAAACAAGCTAGAGGACAGGTAGAACTCTGAGTAAGCTTACAGGAAAGTGCAAGAGGCAACAGGCTAAACACTTGAAAAAGACACTAGAAAACCACTACAGAGTCCTACCCTGCAGTGCCACAGCCACAATCCCATCTGGAGGCATCTACAGATTTCTCTCCAACTAATCTGCTTCCTCTAAGGCACGTGCTAAAATTCAGCCCTTATACTTAAAAGGCCAGACCCCCTGAGACTTCTCCCTTTTCTTACAGCTCAATAAGCACTGTATAAGTTCACAAACTGACATTTCAAAGTACCACTGGCATTTGACTCAGCATCCCCAGAAAAAGAGTCGGTGTTTTTAAACCTCAGGCTCCCTGAAAATTTTGCATTACATCAGTTACACTGTAATCATGTTTCCAAATCTTAACGCCTGCAACCACAGCAGCCAGAGGAGAAGACAGCGTATATCTGTACCTACAATTAGCAGAGTGGCAATTGGCTAACATGATTTTCTGGTGTAGACACTCAGCACTAAGGATTGCCAGGAGTCTCAACATGTAAGAGCGAGGACATCTTCTTTCACCTACTGCCAAAGAAGTTTAGTGTGGATATACCACGAAAAAATCTGTCCTCACCCCCCAGGTATTGTTTAAACTCTATGTACAGCAGTTTCCAGAGTTTTATCAAATGATAAGCACTGCACAATGAATAACCCTGCAAGATCTAGAGTTACGTTTTACAGATACCAAATATCTTCCAGATGTTACTGACAGCAATTAAGAACTGTACTTCTGAATTAACTTTGTTCCGTATTTTCCTAGTCTAAATAATGACGAGTTAACTAAATTATAATGGCAGAGACTTGGAATTCCTTCTCATCATTTCTAGAAATTCCCTGTGTAACTGAAAACAGAATGTGTTGGCAGCTTGGATGCACCCGCAAAAAAACCTCCCATTGACTCTGCAATACTGGGGACCAAAATAGCCTCCACCAACTATTCAACTCTGCTGATTAACATGGAGTGACTACTTCTAAAATTCATGGTTCTGCCAGAGGCTGCACGTGAAACAAAGTGTTTCATTCTTTTTGCACACAGGTCAAGGATAAATAGTTATGAAATACAGAGTTATTCATGAAAGTTTTAATGCTGCAGGACACAGCAGAAGATTCCAGTTCCTACATCCTGACAGTGTGTCTGGTGGGTGCTTCTGTGCATCACTGCAAAATGTTTGCCCTCCTCATGTCATCTTACTTTTGCCATCTGAAAGTAGCAGAAATATTAATCCTGATCCTCCCCCATTCATGCAATGTGTTTCCCTGGAGGATCCAAGTATGGGCTCTGATTTCTCCCAGCACAACTGAAGGTGTGGGATGTCTAGGACATGCATGCCTTTTCCCACTTCTATTAAATTCATTTCAAGTCAGTGGCATTTGTGTGGCTTCTCTGAATGTCAAAACATCACTATTTCTGCAGTTACTGCTAAATTATGTTTGGCATGACCTGAATTTCTAGGTATTGAAACAGAAGCCCAAGCAACCACAAATACACTTCACAGGTCCTCTCGTCCTGAGCAATGCAGGTGTCTAACCTGGACACATTTACAACCAATGCTTTGAGACTGAATGTAAGACTCACACGCCTTTCCCTGCTTATGGCTTTATGTGTGTATCAAAAGGAATGAGTAATATTCTTACATGATGCTCATCACTGCTGTAAAGGAGGTCATCTATAAAGAAGTAACAGAGCTGAAAAGCGCATGTGTGTACATATTCATGCACAGTGTCTATTTTTGGAACCAAAACTGCAGGATGAGCCAGATAAAGACAAGATGTATGTAGTGAAAAGATGCAATTCAGCCTGTAAAGGCAAGTGCACAATGAAGATTGTGTTGTCATATGAACAAGGTCCTGCATTTAAAGCTGCACTGACGTGTAATCTAGGAGCCTCAATTAGAAAGCAAGGGTCTTCATGCTGCAATTGCTCAGCTTCTCTATCTGGAACGATGATGACTCCTTATTTACACGCATAATAGCAACACTGAAACCAAATAACTTTGCAGCAGTGCCCCGAAGTCTACAGAACAGTTCTTACTGAACACCAGAAGACTGGGTTCGTGGCCAGCACCTGAGAGCCTCTGCGCTCCTATGTACCATCAGTTTTGTTGCAGGATAACAAGGATTCACTACAGCTTGCCAACAAATGCTGTCCACAGTGTGAGGGAGATGCTTCTGTTCAGCATTCAAAAATACACGTCTAGAATATTTGCATCCCCAGTGTTATCTAACTTATGACATCTGAAAATAACAGAAATATTAATTCTGATCTTTCCTCCTTCTTGGAGCACACTTCTGGGAGGGAGAGGGGTGAAGGGAACAGGGAGAGGAAAGGAATCTCCAAGGAAAGAGTTTATGCTATTTTGGGGGCAACAGAAAAAAATATTATTTGATCCCTTCAGTTAGTGTATGGGAAAAGATGCAGGAACCAAACTAGCAGAAGTTACAAGACAGGAGATCAGAACTGTTCTTGAATCACCTGCATTCAAGCAGCTTCTTTGCATTCAGGATCTGTTACAGCTTTATGACCTGCAGTAGTTACACAACTTGCTGCAAAGCCAGAAAGATGAGTCAGGATTGTGACTTTTGCTGAGAGATATCTTTCTTATGTTCTATTAGTTCCAAGGGCAGCAAAGGAGACAGTATTCACTACAAACACCATACAAAATTCAATACAATCTATAGCTGGGGGCAAGCTCTACTTGTTAAGATTTTAACAAATGGCATCATTACACAAATGAGCCCGCTCCCTGAGCAGGCCCAAGAAAAACACAGCAGGCTGCAGGGAAGCCCATACTCCAGTGAGCCTGCACATTAAAAAAAAAAGACATCCCAAAGAGCGAAGAAAAAGGTAAGAGGAGCAGTACAGTATAGCAGTTGCCATTTCCCTCTGCTTCAGCACACTAACCAACCCCACAGGTTTTAAGCTTTCACAACAAATTTCCCCACACTTCCAAATTAACATCTATATGCTAAACAAATGACACCAAGGCACCAGCCAGGCAGGGCCAACAGAGCTGCCTCCTGCATTCCTAAAACAGTCTGGAAGGAAAAATCAAAGCGCACTGCTGAAGGACAGGGAGGCACACTGCTGGTAAGTATGAGGAGAAACACCACTTAGTAAACCCACATTTAACTTCAGTGCAAAAATGTACATGAAGTTTTTCAGGGTGCAACTTACTACGTTTCCCCAAATTCTCCTGTGCACATTCACAGAGACATGAAGAACGACAGCACTGCATAGCAGAGAAGAGGCTGAAGCTGCTTTACAAGACTAAAGTTGAAGATTGCAGTTTATGGATATATCTTTTAGACAGTCTAGCTATTTCCCCCATCAAGCTTTCAATACATTTTCAAACATCTTAATTTAAATAGAGGTTTCTTAACTTCTTCTAACAAGGAACAATTCTTCCAAAATGGGGAAACACTGGCAAAAAAATTTAGCCTGGAAAACAACGTATGTTGAAATGCATGTTCAGAACGTGTATTTTTTGCCAGTTTCAAATCCAGCCTGATAAATGCAGCATTCTGCACAACTCTAAATATGCATATTAGCCAGGATCTGGTAGGCAAGGAAAAAAAGGAGGATCAGGTCTTGTCAGCACTATCTTGCAGCAGCACTGGATACTTCACTACTAAAAGTCTACAGTCTAGATTAGTGTTGCTCTCACCAAAAGCATCACGGAAGAGGAATTTGTGTCCTAAGCATACAGAAGGAAGAACAAAAATGTCATGAGGTAACATTAAGATGAAAGTTAGATATAAGCAACCTCTTAATGGTTAATTTGCACATTTTCCTAAAGTTGTACTGTACTGTCAAGAATCTGCAATGCTATGGCAACAGGGAAGGATTAGATTTTGTTACATCATGATGACCTGAATTTTTACACTGCATTGATTAAGTCCATTTGATTACATAAAAATATGTATCTGTGGTCCACAAGTAGGGATCTTAACAGAATGAGTTTTATTTCAAAAGAATATAAAGTGGAGAGAAGAGATTTCTAACACATGCTCCACTGTCAGAAATGAAGGCAGTATCAGAAGAGCTGTTGTCAACATCTGCACATATCAAATCCAATCCGTTCTGCCAAAAAAGTGACAAGTCTCTAGTTGAGAAGATGACTCTGCTCAGAGAAGCTATTCACAGAAATAAATGCTGGAACCACATGATTCCCAAATTAACTGTCTATCTATTCATACCAAAGTTGCAAGGCGGCGAGAAAACAGATGTTTTGCTCAGATTCCAGCCCTGCACATGTCATCCCCGGATCTGAAAGCCAAACTGTAATCAGATTGACTTCAGCATTAACTCTGACCTAAGCAAGGTTTTGTCTACACTGTGAAAACTGGGTTTTAAAAGAATAAAAAGATAAAGTGCCCAGGATTTTTATTTAAAGTTACTGGCTCAAGTTTAACCTAAAGGCTCCATTATGCATCTGAACTAGAGCTGCTATCTTTAATTACCTTTTCTTTTTTACTATTTTAAATACAATTTAGCTAACATGAAAAATTAAATTTCTCCCTTTCCCACTCCTTATTGTACTTATCTTCTTATTTTTCAGCGTTAACACATGTGTAAGTTGCACAGGTGGTACAACAGAGGTAGTGCACCTTGGATACAGTTCTGCGAGGAATGCATGCCAGCACAGATTCTAGCTAAGGCTACAGGAAAGGTAGCAGCAGCCAAACCATAAAAGTTTAAGTTTCAATGACTGTGGTCAATAGATTTGACCAACAGAAACACACAAACAAGGAGCACAATCCACAGAGCAAGAGATGCTCACTTGTAGAGCTGCTTTCCTGACCATACTTGCACTTTAAACCAGGTGCCTGGCTTGTACAAAATGCCTCTTAAAAACCAAACAGTATCTCCATTTGGAGCTACAGAATGGGCTGTTAAGATTTACACCTGAACCCCAACCCCTTCTAGCAACAGATTCCACTGCATCCAGATTTGCACTGCATCCAGATTGCATCTTCACATATGTTTTGGGGGTTTATTTTTATTCTTTATAAAATAGAACTTCATACTCTGACAAAAATTGAAAACTAATGGAAATGTATTTATACATTATAATACTTTTCTTGGCTAAGCATTTAGAAAAGATTTTGGATTAAATATATTGCATTTTCTGTCCCAAGTGAATTTAAGTAATTGGCTTCTCTTTTGTCCTTCCCTCCTGCATACACTATTCACTGCAGATAACATTTTATCAATTTAACAATAGCATTCCTTTACAAAAACAGCTCAGCTAGAACCTTTATAAACAGAACAAAGAATTCAGTAGCTGTCTAAACACATATAAAACTATAAAGGGGAAAAGATGAAGTTTATAATAAAGTTCAGAGAATCTGAACACACTAAGCAGCAGGCTATTTCATCTGTCACAGAGCACATGAAACAACTGCTTCTGAATATTGGGTTTGATCTGAAGTTCAGATTCCAAGTAATGGGCTCTAGCATAGGAGACTCCACTCTCCTTTCCATATTTTTTTCAGAAAGTAACATCCATGCACTTGAAAAAAGTAAGTACAGATGTTTTTCTAAAGTAGAAGTAAGCAGATATTTCTGAATTCCATGTAAGTTTTTAATTAAAATTGAGAAAGAACAATGAAGAATCTCCATTAGAAAGGAAGTTATAAATCTTACCTTTGTCAACTACATCCCAGACTTCAACTTTAACAATATCGTCAGTGGCTAAAAGCACAATAAGAACACAAAGTGTTAGAAGAGAGTTTCAGAAAAATGACCAACACTCAATGCTCACCACAGAGAGCCTAACCCAAAGCCAACATTGTCAAAACAGGAGATGAATGTCAAAAGAAAAGTAATTTTTGAGTGAGTTAAAAGAAAACCCAAACATAACAAGAAGGCGGCCTGCTGTTGAAGGTCCAAGTTGTACACCAAGACTGTGCTATCTAAAGAACTTCTTAAAGACTTAGTCACATAAGTGATAAGCTGGATTTCCTTGATGTTTTATGTCAGATTTGAAACATGTTATAAATATTTTGTGTAGATTCTTTTCATATCATACAGAGGTTTCCATATTCTTTCAAAAAAGATATAAATTTAATTTGGAGAATAAAGTCTGGTCTATAAGCAAAGCACACAACTGAAGAAAAGAAGTATACACATTTAGGGAAGATCAACCTCACTAATAGCATCTTTATGTAAACGTGACAAACAGTGCAGACAGCCCTGCTGCTACAGAAATCCATTCTCTCTGCAAATTTCAAGTTGCATTTTGTGAAAAATAAGATATTACTAGCAATTTTGCCTCTTAATGAGTTGCAGCACCAATAAATTATAAGCAGCAACATATATTTGAGTTGCTAAAATCTGAAGCAAGACAACCGGAATTCTAACTACAGAGACACTACTGCTGGTACTGACAGCTAGCAGCTTAACTTTCAGATGGCACGAGGGATGGGCAGCTTTGGTTAGATGTTTCTATTGAATCCAAATAAGCAGTCTGATCTTCATGAAGTTGTTCCATGAAACAGGTACTTTTTGGAAATGCTACAGGCTACAAAGCAAAAGCTTGTACTTTAAGCAGCTCTGAACATAAAGCAATGGAATAGGAGGATAATGTCTCAGAGTAGAAAATAATCTCATAGGATGGCATGAGAATTTAGCTAAGCATCACTGTCAAGCCAGGAAACATGTCCTCTACAGAATTCACTGTTGTTAAATGTTTCAAAATGTTGTAAAGACAGATTATGAATAAAGGAAAACTTTCATCCTCTGCTTCTGGAGAAAGATCCTTTTTTACATTTTGCATGAAGCAAAAGCAGCCTCTGTTTTTCCTCATAGCAACTCCCGCTTATCATCCACTTTGCCAGCAGGGCAGTGGGGCACAGGACAAACAGGAGACTTGCCCAGGCTCAGCCCCGCCGCTGCATGGGCTCCAATGGGACTGAAAACACAACAGACGTACAGCAGCCTGCAGCCCTAAAACCTCTGCTCAAACCATTAAACTCTCCAAATTAATTCTGTCCCTGAATATTTCTACAGACCATCAAGCCAGGTACGGCTAAAGTCCAACCACTCCCCATTACTCACTCGCCTGGCACCCAGCTGTACGGCTGGCTCCTCATACCCAGGCACTGGCACAGCAGGGTGCTCTCCCTGTGACATGGGCTGCTCGAGTCCGTGGTCTGTTCAGGGTGCGCCGTGACTCTGCAGGTGCTGGGACACAGATCAGCTAGTGGAGGTCTGCCCTCAAATTCATACCTTGCAGCTGGGACTGGCAGTGCTGCTGCTGTCCCTGAAGGACAAGGGGACGGACAGACCAGCAAAGTCAATCCTGGCACCTTTCGACAGTCAAGACTTCCTGCAAAAGGACTGGAGATGTTTTCCTTTCTCAGAAAGGCAAACTTTGCAGGGGCACAGGCAGAGTCCAGAAGGCTGCTCGTTCTTTCCAGCAGCTCCATGTGAAGCAGCATATACGCATAAACAAGGGGCTTCCACGGAGAAGCTGGAACCCCATTTCAGAAAAGCAAGCCCTTGGGGTGACATGCAGTGCTCTCCTAGGAGGTGACCTGGTACCTAGCACTGGGACTTTGCTCCCGAGCTCCAGAGATCTCGTCCTTCTCACCCTAACATGAAATGCACCCTCAGTTAAGATTTGTTCTCCTGCTGAGTAATTTCTGCAGTACTGACATCCTGCTGAGCAGCAGCACTCCCAGATAGCTGAGGAGTTGAACCGTTTGACCCAGAAAGACCTGCTCTACACCCTTTTATCTGAGGGCAAGCACACAATTCTACAAAGAAACTGACTGCACGAGATCCAAGAAAACCGTTTTTCCGCAGGTTTTTTTTTCCGCTTAGCACCAGTGCTCCTGCTAGCTCATAGCCAGTAAGTTCTTCCTGTTCATCACCAGCTTCATTCCTGATTATCCTGAACACACAAGAGGATAACTACTTTAGCGCTGCTGTGTTGACTCATACACAGCAGCACTTCACCTTAAGGACTTTGGAAGGCGTGTCACAGCAAAAAGAGTGCCAATTCATCCTTTTAACTCTAACTTGGATTAGCATAAACCATGGATCAAACCACTCAAAAGATCTGTACTCAGTTGCTATTTTGCTAAGTACTCGGTAGCCTGTGGCACACTAAGACGTTGCTTTCCCAGAAAACAGTGGAGAGGTGTGAGAAGACTCCAATTGCAAGAAAGCTCATTTAAAAATAAGAATCATTGCTTTATGGGTGGGTTCATCACCAGGAATTTACAGGCCCTCAGACATATTTACTCTCATGCAATTACATGATTCACTTCATACGCTTTGGATCACAAATCCTACAGAGCAGAGCAGCTCTGCCATTCCTCACACCCATCTATAAACTATTCAAAGTATCTGAACAAAAGTATTTGCCAATTTTTATTTCAGACTTCCTTTCTGAGACTGCCAAACACAGAATAAAATTAGTGACTAGTATAATCTAAAAAAGTGTACATTAGGGTCAGGAATGGTAACTCCTTACCTGGCCGCAAAAATTACAATTATCCATTATAGAGACAATTGGCACAGAAAAGTAATTTTGTTCATTCTGAGTAGGAAGAAATAACTCAAATTCCCCTCCTTTTATTAATTCCTCCAGTATAAAATTTCTGAAGATATGACAAGGTGGTATGTTCCACATCTAAAATGTAAATCTTCTAATACCAGGCAATATAAGAATCCCTCAATATTTAATTAACATCCATAAATATTTGCTGCCAGCTACCTCATAATGTTTATTCAAGGTAGCTTGAGAGCATGATCACAGGAAAAACAAACTTTATTTTTCCTCTACAGATTAACTCAGCCAACAGGGTGGTAATTAGATCTGAGCCAATTTTCTCAGAGTGCCCACATCACCCATCTTGGATGGAACGTTTTCACAGCAGGAAACATACCTTATAGTGTTTTTAAAAAAGGGGGTTATTTTTTAAAAAAGTTTTAAGAGGGTCAACGGAGAATTGCCTATACCGCTGGAAATTATTACTAAGAAAATAATACAGTGTTTTACAATGTAAAAGAAACACAAATCAAAGGCACAATTTCATGTATAGCCTCCCAGATACTTAGACTAGCTTGGCAACACTTCACCTTGAGAAAAGTC
This sequence comes from Fulmarus glacialis, assembly GCF_000690835.1. NCBI lineage: Eukaryota > Metazoa > Chordata > Aves > Procellariiformes > Procellariidae > Fulmarus > Fulmarus glacialis. Next base: position 56,936 of record NW_009217407.1, read on the forward strand.
CATCCCCATATGTACACATGGCTGTCAACTCTAACCAGCAAGCTCTACAGAAACACATCTTACAAATGTTAGAACTAAGCACTAGAAATAACAAAAACACCTGCAGTTACCAACATACAGCAAAAGCCAGCCTCATGTGTAGCTGTTTTCTACCCCAGGATTGCATCCGTGTTGAAAAAGCCAGTACCTAAGCCTCAGCTCAGTAAAAGAACATACAATCCCTAAAATATGCAGAAACATGCAAGATGACTGGATTTTTCTATACGTGGACAGTCTCCAAACACCTTTTTGCTTGTACACAAAAACCTGTATACGTGCATTTTGTATACCTGTTCATGTATACAAAAACAATTAGGTATAAATAAGACTCTTAGAAATCAAATGCCAGACTCCCAGGCTGTATTTACAAACAGCACTTGTATTACCTACTCTGATTGGAGAGGAAACTGAATTCTGAAGTTTTTACCTATGATACTGCAGAAAACCACAGTTAACATTCAGTGCACCCTTTAGACTTGGATATCTAAGAAAGAGGTATTTCATTTCTTACTCTGGTCTAAGTCTCTTCAGGCTGAAGCATTCAAGTTTGATTTTGGAGATAGTTTCCATCATCCAACAGCTTGTAAGCTCTATGTTTACACATCAATAACTGATGTGCTGATATTCTGAGAAGAGGAGTGTGGGGGAAGGATGCCACAGCTAAAATACAACATGCCAGAGGTTTTGCTGCAGATGGGGAACACTGCTGCATGAGCACTGCAGATCTGTCAATGCCTTGGGCTGGTTGGTAGGCAGAACATCAGGAAGAGGGTATCCAAAAGAAAAATACTTTATGAAGAAATGTAGAAGCTAACAGGCACACCTTTGCATCACGGTCATATGGAAAGTCCCTGTGAAAGAACATGAAAACCTGTGAACATGAAAATCAGGCTTAGCTCAACATCAGATCCTGAACGAGAGAAAACCACTAGCTGCACTGAGCAAGGATGACCTGTTTCTCTCCCACATCCAAGGCAAATCACAACCATCCATCCTTAAAAACCTTTTCAACCTTTGTCAAGAGAGGGGTGACTCGAGGAAGCCTGCTTCATAAGGGCATGAGAGTCTCCAGAACTCTGGTTACCGGCTCCCTGTGAACAAACAGCAGCAGTATCTGCTCGCTGTCCTTGCGCTGAAGCCTATGAAGACAAAGGAGATTGAGAGAGCACTGTCCCAGGGCTGACTGGCTTTGTGATCATTTTCACGAGACTTGGGCATCATGGTATCATCCAGCAATATAAATTTGATTGGTGAATTAGACGAAGTACCCAATTTGGTGTTTACCCAAACTGCATGGGGTTTTTTCCCAGCTGTGAGGAGACAGAGAGTACCTGATTCAACAAAAGGTCAGAGTGGTGCAGATGGACAATATCTGATAATGACAACTAACTGCTGACCTTTTTTTTTTAAACCAAAATCAGAGCAAGTTCATGTTGAATCAGTAGGTCACCACACAAGGCTGTGGCATTTTTGACAAGGAACCTGAAAGCTGGACTTAATGCACTGTTGAATCACAGCTTAATGCAATTTCAATGCCTGCAGTGTCTTTTCCAGGGGAGATCCAGGGCTTTCACAGCCACTTGATACTGTCAGACCAGATGGGGAAAATAAAAAAAATTCACACCTCATCTCTCAGACTCAAACAAGCACTTAAAAAAAGCTACTGATAAGATACTTCTGTGCTTCAGTAAGTCAGCCTAGAGTTAATACTACAATAATTTTTAAAACATCACCTTCACCAGTTACAGGATGCTCTTTATATTTTAATCAGTAAAAAACTAGTTTGCACCATGCTATTCACTTCTATACAACACAGTAACACCAAAAGCAGGGTTAGCATCAGAGACAGATTTCCATAATAAACCTGTTTTCATTAACAAGTCAAGCATATCACAAATATTTCAAATCTTTTGGATCACCTATTAAACACTTCACTTGAATTGCAGCTTCCAAAGACCTATCCTTTAGCACTTACATAGTTTCTGAGTAAAGTTATTAAAACCATGACTGAGAAACTGTGAATAAAAAATTAAAATAACAAGAGTAATGAGAGACCATTTTATCTCCCAAGCAGACATAGAAGAAAGAAGCAAACAAGACTGCAGTGGAATTTCTACCCCCAAGGCACTGTCCCATGACTGTCAGTCCCTCCACCCTCTTCCATCTTACTTTTATAATTCCAGTGGATGCTGGTGACTTGGATCTCCTGAGTTGGAATATATTCCTCAATAAATTTCTTTCCCTGCAGTCGGTGCCAGAGTGTGGTTTTTCCAGTGTTCCTGTCCCCTCGGATGACAATTTTCACTGGGGAAAAGAACAAGCAGACAAATAAAGTTGATTAAAAACAAATCAAAGAATGCTGTGAAAAGCATGTTAACTTTTTGCAAGCATTATTCAGATGTAATTAGTTCTCCCATATTACATAGGCATGATGGGGTTTGTTAAAAAACATGAGCCTCAGTCATTAAAATTAGTGTTTATTCAGCTATTCACACTAGCTCAGCAGAAAGAACCAACATCAAGATTGAATCTTCAGAACCTGCACAACTTCAGCCAGCTAAGTCTCTGCTCCTTCCATCCTCCTGCCTTCTTTACCCAGCCCTTACTCCCACTCTGCCATACCCTATTCCTCTGCTAGCCTTTTATGCCAGGCTTCTCCTTCAATTACCTCCTCTATCATTCCCATTTCTCCCTAAACACTTCTCATTCCTTGAGAAAATAGAATCATAGAATCATTTAGGTTGGAAAGGACTTTTAAGATCATCGAGTCCAACTGTTAACCTAACATTGCCAAGTCCATCACTAAATCATGTCCCTAAGCGCCACATTTACACGTCTTTTAAGTACCTCCAGGGATGGTGACTCAACCACTTCCCTGGACAGCCTGTTCCAGCTTGACAACCCTTTCAGTGAAGAAATTTTTCCTAATATCCAATCTAAACCTCCCCTGGCACAACTTGAGGCTGCTTCCTCTTGTCCTATCACTTGTTACTTAGGAGAAAAGACCGACCCCCACCTTGCTACAACCTCCTTTCAGGTAGAGAGTGATAAGGTCTGCCCTCAGCCTCCTACTCACTTCCTAGACCCGGTTGCTCACTGAAAGCTCAAGGACCAGTTCTCAGCTGACCCGATTAGGCAGGGTCCTGTGTTAGGAGGTGCTGCTCCCTACATCCCACGGGGGTGTGGCTCTGAACCCCAGCACTGGTGAAACCGTTCTTTTGGGATGGTGTTGGGAGAGCAGAGAGGCAGCTTCTGGTGAACATCACCACAGAGTTAAGCTGTCATCGCTCTCAGCTATCCCCAACTTTCTTGCACTGGGGCAGCATCCCCTTTTCCAGGGGAAGCAGAACAAGATTATGTATTGCTCTTCAGCTGCCCCAGCTCACAGCCCAGATGGTCTCAGGTAAGGACGCAATCTTTGGCAGGGACAAGGGGCAAGGTAGTTTACGTTCACAGGGGTCTATCTTAAACTGCCCCTGATAAATTCACCAAAGTGCCTCTGTTGATGGCCACAGTTTGATTCAAATTAAATCAAAACCAGTCTATCTTACATGCATTAGAAACAAGCTAAACTGAACCAAAACAAGCATGTCCCTTTGGGGAAATAAACTCACTTAAATAACAGTGAAATAAAACCAAGAGAAACTGAATCTCTGTAGGTCCTCTGTGTGTCAGAGGGACAGTCTCTACCACAGGAGCCAGCCCTTAGCTGGTTTTAGGTGTGAGTGTACTGATGGCACTCGGCAAAGCCATTCTCGGAAACTGCCATCTTGGGTAAAGGCACAACAGCTCCACTTCCACCGACTGGCCTCACACCCAGCAGCTGAGGCAATCCACCACCACGTGCCTGTGCTTGTGCACATGTGCTTGTATCCGCAGCAAGGAAAGTCAGTCAATGGAGAAATTCACTCAAACCCTCCCAAGGAAGTGTCCAAAATATCATAAACTGTACACAACCGGGCAAAGTAACTTCTGTAGCAATTAATACCATGAACTTTCCAGAGTCTAACCTAACGTTACCTTGTTCTTTCTGAAAACAGTACGCGGTGTTTTCTAAATTTTCTGTTACATTATAGGATTTTTTTTTTTTAATAGCATCCTTGTTCTACCTTGGCAACCACAAGGCTATTGGGAAACGTAAGCTGACTTGAACAGAATTTTTATGCTTGTGTTTTGAATAGGAGCTATCATCCCCTAGAAAACGGGCCACTTAGAGACATCTAATGGCAGATTCAGGTGATTAGCATTAGGTTGTGCACCATCATTTGGGCAAGGAAATCTCAGACTGAAGGCTGCCTTCTGTTGTAAATCAGGAGTTATTGCAGGCATTTCAGAGAAAAGTTTAAGAGGTAAACTTCAAGGTAAAACAGACAAGATATGCAAAATCTGTGGAAGAGTTTTGTCTGGTGAAATTTTGTGTTGCAGTTCCACTGTGCTTTTGGTTTTGTACACTGAGAGGTAGTGCTGTTTATTCTTTTACAAAGTTACTTATTAAAATAGCAAAAGGATAATAAAAGCAAAAATGAGCATAGTATTTATAGGCTGACTTCACTTACAGGTCCCAGAGCATCTCTGCAGAGACAACAAACCGTTTTTTGCATTTCCTGTCTCCTTGTGTGTGATTCTGTTTCCTACTTACAGATGGTGAAACAATCAATGGAGGATTCCTTTGATTTTTCTTAATTAATGCAGCAAGTCCATGGCATAGACAGAATGAGATTCTATTTGTCGCCTTTAAAACCCAAGCCTTTCTAAATGTTCTCACTGCCTACCTTAGAGAGCCATTTAAAAATTTGTATTCCCCCATGAAATGCAGCATGAGATACTTTAACAGTGAGTTTTAAGGGACAAATAGACCCTTCCTTAAATAGTTAGGCTGCTCTCAAGGTGCACGTTCAGGATCACTCCCAGGCAACTTGACAGTGAGCTCTTCCCAGAAGGGGCAATCTTACCTCCCCCAGGACTTTCCTAATGCCAACAGCATTATTTACGCAGCTACACATTGAGTTGGATCAAGGAACTGAACTGGCTGAAAACTGACCCTGAAATTATTCCTTTTCAGTTTTCTTCTCTAGCTCAAGGGCCCAGCTGCATGAGCAGCAGGACCAGCACAGGGGAGGCACAGCTGGAGTGGCAAGGAGATCACCCCCACCCCTGAGCAGCTCACATTTAGATCAACATAGGGTGCTTGTGGCACCACATACTCAGTTTGAACAGGTCCAACGGCCCTTTCCAGCTTCAGCACTCTCCATGTTAGGATCTCTTTCCTCCTACATAGTGCATGAGTTTTCACTGACTTTTTTCCTGAAGAAAGAAAAAGTCTTTAAAAACAGAACAGGAAGAAGGCAGGTGATGTAAATAATTTTTAGCAAAACAAAATCTGTATTTGGGACTTTGGCTGCGGCAGCCGTACTCAATGACAGGCATCTGCAAGACAGAAGAGCTGAGTGAGCTTCAGGGCACAGCCAGACAGGTACATCACAGGCCTGGGCAGTGTCTGAATGTGGAAAGAGGACGAGTAATTATGGGTGAGGTTAGTACTGTTACCTACAGGACAGTAACAATTGCTGCCTTATTTTGATTGTAAGTTAAATCAGTACTTACTGCAAACAGCCATGGATTTGTAGAAAAGACAGGAGAATTATCTGTGGGAAGAAGGGTAGGGATGGGGAATAGATCAAACCAATCATTTTATTCATATTGTCACTGCATCAGGAAAAATAGAGGGATTTCCATTCTCCAGATGGGGAAATGGAAGCAGAGCGGTGAAGATACAGGCCCAGAGAGTAGGTCTCAGACCAACTCAGAACTAGGAATCAGGAACTCCCAGCTCTGCCCATATTCCTCCAGGACACTGCAGCAACTAAGGATCTCAGACCCTGCAGCAAAGGTGCCCAAAGTTCTCTGCTAATAATCCTCATATGGAGGGTCACAACCTTGCCCTCACTAAGGTCTTTGGGACTGTGACTACAAGGCTGCAATTCAAATGCTTTAAGCTGGTTCTGCTGCCAAAAGCAGCACACCTGATCTGCAGACACCCCCAGGCACACTTCCCAGGGGGAACAGGCCAGACAGCAGTCAAAGCAGGTTTGCCACAAGTTGCACAAACACCTGCGTCAGCAGTAGCAGAACATGAGAATGTGGGAAGCAGCAGGAAGAGGGGAAGCCTTTCTTTTGGGAGTAGTGCTGAATGAAAATACTTAAAACTACAATCAGAATCTGGGAACTACTACGCTAAAACACCACAAAGGAAGTGAGGACTATATTGATTACCAAAAGGATACACAGTATTAAGTTTTGTCTTTTAATGCACATTTTAGGCAGAAGAGTAATAAGGGGAGGGACTGGGGGGAATTCTTAGAGCTACTGACTTTGGTATTTCAGCACTGGTAACGGTTCAGGGCAGGCCTGCAGCTCACAGGAGGAGAGCAACCCACGCTCCAGGCATACACAGCGTTGGGGTTTGTCGGGTGGTGTGCACACTGGATGCAGCATTAAGAATAAAGCCCAGAGCAGAAGGCGTACCATGTTCAGGGCAACAGGACGGATGGATCTGAACCTTTAGCACTTCCATGTCTTTTGCTCCCGTCACTGATCATCAACGGATAACTCCCAGGGGATCCTCTTGCCAGTGTAATCCAGCCAGAACCATTCATTTCACCCTAGTTTGCCCATCATTGCCTTACATAAACTTTCACATTTGAGTAACCTGGTGCTGGTACTTCCTTCTGTAATTTGTCTGGTAATTTGTTTAAACAAGCCCTGCTGCCAAAGGAATGAGATTCACCTCACTCTTTCTCCACCGAGCCTACTCGCTCTGGCCTCCCTTGGCCAGCACACCTATCCAAACAGTGATGCAGCAGACCTGATCCAAGTTCAGGCTATCCCAAGCAGGAAAAAAAAAGCAAGTTTTTACAAAGATTGGTTTCCCCATACTTGGAACTGTGGTCTCCCATAAACATCTGAGCCATTACATATATGGTACAGACCCACATCATTTTCATCTCTGTACCTTCCACAGTGCTCTGGGAACTCTGGTGTTATTTGGGCCTAAGTATGTAAAACACAGGAGCTCCATGCAGATGACAAAGAGAGCAAATAAGGAGTGCGTGTGTTGGGAATGCAGTATGAAAATGCTTTTGTTTCGAAATAGGATGTCCCATGCAAAGGAAATGACTGCTGCTGAGGGATAATACTAGCCTTTGCTCTCATCATTTCATTAGAAATCTAAACGTACCCACCCTGCAACACTCCTCCTTTTGAAAACTTAAGTGAGTGGGAGAGAGACCATCAAAACAAATAATTTCGGTTCAACTTAGAGGTGCATGCTATCCAGTGCTTGTAATCCTCAGTACCATTAAAACACCACACAATCTTCAGTATCACCTCGAACGGGGGGACTGTCTGGTTACAAATATACTTGACAGCCGTGAAGGCTGGCACAGCACGGCCTGTTCTGAGCCCCGCAGAGGGGCACCAAGAGCCAGGTGATAAGGCCCATGTCCCAGCCATTTGCTGCCCACTTTATCAGCAAGCAACTCAAGGCATTCTCAGCACACTAAATATATTTCTGGGAAGGAAACAGGCTTCAGTTCACAATCAGTAATGGTCTATGAAAGCAAGGAAACATTTCTGTAAAACCAGTCACCACAGCACTCTTTGGTTTAGGTCCAGGCAGCACCAGGGGAACGGAGGAGTTTTAAAGATCTGTGTGTGTTAACGGTGGCTACAAAACACATGTTGCACTCCTCTGCTGAATGTCATATATTTGCTAAGAAAGGGGCATTGGCAATGCACAGGATTTGCAGCTCTGCCCTTCCTAACCAATGGCCCTTGTAATGACATTCCTTCACAGCCCACCTTCAGCTGAGACCACAACCTCACCGTGCTGGAACCTACCCCATCTACCCAGTGCCGTGGCTATGTAGGGTACTTCGAAGCCCTTTCGTAAGCCTGCCTGTATCTCCTATAAATATTATATAACAGTGTTCCTGGGAAGAGTTACTATGGAGATTGGAAAGCTTCCCTTAAGGCAATGACAGAAAGCTGCAGTTTTATTCCAGATATGAAAGCAGTAACTAGAACACAAATCCTGATAAAACAGGGCACAAACCAAAAAGCTTTCCCGAGGCTTTCAGTAACGAGACAAAAAGCAGCAAAGCTACAGTTGGCATTTTTGGCCTTGCTGTATTAATGGCAAGCAGGTACACATCCACGCAGGTTCGTCGACAATGCAGTCAACACGTACCAAAGAGTTGTCCCCATCGACTGCTGTGCCAGCAGGATGCAGCTCATCCGTACTGTCCACAGCACAAATATTCACTTTCTGTAAAATCAACTCCTTTCTCTTACTAATTCACAAGCTGGTATTAGCTATCTGATCTCAAACATGTACCAGTGAAGCACGTGGATGTGTTCTGCTCTGCGGGCTGCACGAAGCCTCTGCACAGATCAAGAGTCTTTAGCAGATGTCCAGGTACGGGCTTAACAATGCAGTATGTATTCCAAGACACAATAGTTTCATTCTCACCCCATCTTTCACTGGAAATCAAGTCTCTTAACAACAACACTGTGCTTCTGTTCACATTCATCACTGCTTGCTAAGACACTAATTCTCTAAATTAAGTACTACTGGCATATCTAACAGATATGCTATGGATAAAAGCACCAAATGATCTCCCTAGTAAAGCAGAGAGCTTCAAAACATATCAGTTCAAAAGCACAGTCAATAGTGATAATACTAAACAAAGCAAGAAAAGCCCCAAACCCCAAAGTGCTAACCTCTCCCTTCACGTTCTTTTTCAGATTAAGATCCAACATAAGTTTTATTCCTCCAACACGTGTGCCTTTACAGAAATTATTCAGTGCCACGTTTACAAATCAGTCTCTCTCCCAACTGCCAATCTCCCGGCCTTCTGCAATCCGACTTCACTGCCTGCCTGGATCCACACAGACAAGCTGATACTCGCAGTGCTCTCTGGTACCACCTCTATTTTCAGCCAGCATGACATAACTACTGTCCCCATCTCACAACTGTTACTTTGGGATGTATTTCATCCAGTACCCCCCTGACACATTATATTAGAAATAACCTTTACTGAGCTTCAAGGGAAAAACACAACCCTAAGCCTCAACACTGAAAGGAAAAAAATTCTGAAAACGTTCCCTGAGAAAAGAGCAAATGTATCGGTTGCAGAAAAGATAGAATGAAATTATGTACCAAGGGCACATAAAGGCATATACATCACTCACCTTTTACTAAAGCCTCGCAGAGTAGAGCTTTTCAATAGACCCTTATCATATCACCACTAGAGCTTAATTATAAATACCATTATCCTGGGCTGCAGGGAAGGTCACCCACACACTCAGGGGAGCTACCCTCTTGATGCTTTAACTGACAAAAATTGATTTACAAGGAACGACTCTTGTGCCACAGTCAGCGGAACGCAGGCAGCCGTTCAGGCCATCTGCTGACTGGGGACACTGCTGCACTACAGGTTCCCAAGTCCCGCACAGAAAGATAAAAGTTTCCCATCCCTTACTCCTCCCACGCTTCTGCAAGCTCTAACATTTAATTGCAGACTTCGCTTTCGGCAAATACTGGCAAAAGCACCACCGTGCACAACGAAAGCATCTGCATTTCGCAGTCCCACTGGGGTCCCTGGGCATGCTATGGGGCATCAGATGGGATGGACCAATGCGGCTTGCCTCCCGCCCGGGGCTGGCTGTGCCCCCCGACAGACCCCCCGAAGCCGGGCTCCGACTCACTGTTATACTGGACTCCCTTGGCAAACCTCCTCTGCAGAGCCTGGTTCATGGACTGCAGCCCCGCAGGGATATTCTTGTCTCTGACCGGAGTCTGGTCCGAGCCCACCAGCTTCTTCAGGGCTGAGAACATCTTTCTGGTCCCACACCTGCGCCACCACCTCCAGGAAAAGGGCTGCTGCTCCGGGGCTCAGGGACAGGGCAGCCCCGGGGGGGGCATAGGGGGAGGTCACGGCGCGGGGGGGTGCGGGTGAATCAGGGCTGGGGCCGGGCTGGTCCGGCCA
>NW_009217408.1:0-10459 GCF_000690835.1 Fulmarus glacialis
CCAGCGGTAGGTCCCGGGACGCCCGCCGGTCCCGGGCGGAGCGGAGCCGGCTGCAGCCCCTCGGTGCAGGGGACGCGATCCGCAGCCCTTTCCCGGCTACTGAGACAAATATGCAAATGTTTCCTTACGGTATTTCTCTTCTCTTTCTCCTTTCCTTTTTTTTTTTTTTTTTTTTTGACAGAGCCAGTATGTCTGTATGTTTACAGTAAATGACAAAGACCAAAATTTCCAGGTTTGGCCTGAGGTCGTACCACCTTGGGTGGAGGCGAGAGCAGCCTGCGGTTCGGTGGGAGTGTTTGCAAATCAAATGTCATTTCGAGGTGGGGGGAAATCTGGCAAAATTGTTCCATAAACATGTTCTCCAAGTTGTGCAGGCTTGCTCGCCTCGTGTGAGCTTAGCGAAAACCAACGGGAAGTTTGAAAGGAGGAGGAGAAAATACATGGGATAACTAAGAGAAGTGCTTTCTGCCTGCTTTTGCTGGTGTGCTTGGATTCTTGGGGTGAGTGGCGCTGGGTGCGAACACTCACTGGCTGCCTCCCTGGCAGAGTGGAGCAGGGGGCTGTGTTGGGGAGATTTGGGGGACCAGGCTTGCAGGATCGGTGGAGAAATCCAGCCCCTGGCAGCAGAATCGCTCACTGCGTGTTCAGGGCTTGAGTGAGAGCCAGCCTGTCCTCTGCCCCCACGCCTCCCCTCACCTTATCTCTTCCTCTTGTCACTCAAAGGCTTGTGCTGGAGCCTGTCGGTCCACTCAGAGCTGAGCCACCCGCCGGGAGCGAGGCCAGAGGAGGTAGGGTTGAGCGCATGGTCTGTACCACCTGCAGGAAGGTCCTTTGAGCTTACTGGCATTGAGATTTTTCTCTAAGCCTTTGGTACTGAAGGAAAAGATGTTATCATTGCTGAGTTTTGTTAGTACTGAATTTTGTTTCATTGCACCCATAGGTGATGAGTAGAGAGGTGGTGCTTGAGAGTGTATCTGTCCCTATGGTTTTCTAACAGACCATCGGCACCTGAATCCTCTCTGTTCCCTCTTCTCCTCATGGGACATCTTTGTTTTAGGCATCCTTGTCCTTTCGGTTGCAGAGGGAGGCTATGGGCACATCCCATAAACATGGCTTTACTTATAACTTGGTTAGACTGTGATTTAACAACAAAAACTACAGCTTATGGTATACAGTTAATGGGTGTAAAATTATCTGAGAAAGATACAGCTTTCTAGACATAAAACACCCTTGTTACTGGAATGGATGAAAGGAATATGAAAGATTTTCCCCTAATAGCAGAATGGGGCCTCTAGAGGCCAAAAAAGGGTCTTTTAACTGCTGCTTTTGGGAGTCAGCTGGACCTTCAAAATCACTTTGAAGACAGCATTAATAGGGCTGGTATTGGCATAAAAATATCATCCAAAAATCACACCCTTAATTGGCATTACTGTGTTGGCAAACCTTTTCCAGTGCTGCCTTATTCTTCAACAGCCATGTTATTGTATCCATGTATTCTCTCTCACGGCAAAGGCTCTGAGCAGAATTTGTTGAATTCTGTGTGGTGGCTGGAGCTTCACCTTCTCCAGTAAAGACAAGAAACCGATGGCAAAGCAGCTGAGACCTTCGGTCCCGGTAACACCTCAGTGATTCCACTTTTGTGGGACTGCTGATCTGGGCAAACTGCAGTAAGCTGCTTTGCAAGCTATACTGGGATAAATAATAGGTAAACACTAACCCTTGCAGTGTATTTAAATAGTAGAAAAATCTTTCTTTTAATTCAAATCAGCTTCTGTGATTGTAGAGATCCCTCACTCTTTTCCATCCGTCTGTCCATCCATCCACTTTAACACCTTTTCAGTTGCATTAAGTGGTCATGTGGCATTATAGACTTCTATATTTATCTGATCTACTTGAAGCTGGAAGAAGCCGTCTTTATTCAATTTTGTGCACTGAGTGGTAGGTAGCCTTTCAGGAGCGATGATGGGCAGTGAGTCCCATGGTGCTTGGTGGCATTAAAGGTGACATTCCAGTGGCAGAGGCACCTTCTGTCCTGCTCAGGCATGCAGCATGGGAGAGGAACAACAAGCCACATACCTGAGGGCTGGTTGGGTAAGCGTAGCTGAGGATCCATTGGCCCACTGGAAAAGGCCTGTGAGCACACAGGGGTCTGCACCAGAGTGCTCATGCGCGTAGCTTTGCTCCCGCATATGCGCAAGATGAAGCCCACCAGACATCCCAGCCTGGCTTTTGGCTCTGGTGGTAGATTGCTACAGAGCAGCAGCGCAGTGAGGAGATGGCATCTTCTCAACTGCTGTCTCTCTGGTTGGTATTCAGCCCTGTTATCACACTTTTTGGAAATATTTTGTTTTGCTGGACAGTTCCTCAACAACAGGAGGGGCAGTGCTGGGGCATTTCCATGCTGCCAGGACCGTTCCAGCCCTGTGGATGTCTGTTCCTCTGGATTTGCAGGAGCAGAGCGTAGTTACATCTCATCTCCAGGCTGTGACCTGCTTTCACTCCATGTTAAAAATTATGCTTTTTGTGCCATTTTTTGTGTGTGTTGGAACCTCTAAGGGCTCCTATGGCTCTTATTGCTGTAGTGACTGGTATCTGCTCTCAGTTCTCAAAGCCTGCATGGAGACTGCTGTATGGAGGGTACCTTGGCTGTCCTTCCTTGTCATCCTTCTGCCCTTAGATTTTGCATCCCGTGTAAACCAAACCAAGCCTATTGCCAACCATGCCTTTCACAGCTGCCTTCTTTCCTTTATTCCGGGAGATGACAAATGTTTACAATGTTGGTCTTCTCTTTCAAACTGTTCTTTGGGAATTTTTCCATGCCTGGGAGTTTCATCCCCTAGTTTGTGGGTAAGAGGTGGTATTTAATTGCTTCTGGCAAAACCAGAAGTGTCCCTTAAATTATCCAGAGATTTTTGTGGTTGTTGAAAGACTTACAGTGGGCACATGCTTTCCTACAGCCGCCTTCTGGCTTTTCAGCATCGTACCCTGAAGAAACCAGACTGCTGCTAGCTGGCCCACCACTGCCGGGGGCTGCCCACCTCTTCCGTGAGCCTTCGACCTTGGGGCAACCATGATCTCAGGCGGCCTCACACTGCCCTGGGAGAGGGCTGTGCCTGCCGGGAGCTCCCCTTCTTCCGCTGTCCCAGGGCTGAACTGTACCGAGGTGTTTCTTTTCTAAGTTGTATGCAGATCCCTAGTGGCAGAAAGAACCTTGACTCTTAATTATTCTGCCTCTTATCCCTCTTGAATGTACCAACAGCCCATGTGTTTAGAATAAGGCTCTGTTATAGTGGTATGGTCTCATGCATTCACTTTTGTTTAGCTTTTCCCCTCATTCTCTTGCATTAGAAGCTTGGGTTTCCTTCCAGCTCATTGGTGTAATATTAACCTTTCTTTTTGCTGGAAGTGACATGTTGTCTTTAATAATAGGGGTCTGGATTTAATATTTCAAGAGATCCTTTTCTGATTCCGTGTTCATATAGGTTAGGAGCTAAAAGAAAGAGTCTCCTGAAAGGGGCTTTCCAAAAAGTGGTTTGTTTTCTCCTGCTTACGTTATTGTGGTCTTTTTGTAAGAAATCAAACTGTTGAAACAAACATATATCCTGCTTAGATATGAAGAAATTGCAGCTCCCTTGTGGCCTGGATCCACTCCTGCTGAGCAAGACCAAACCCTTTGAGTTACCTTTTTATTCTTGTGTGTTACAAACCTAATATATTATTCATGAAAATTAAACTGTGTTAATTACATCTCCCGGTCTGCTTTAAGAGAGACATACATTCCTGTCTGACTTGTTTGCTAATGAACTCTGTGAATCGAATCCAAAATCGGGGAGAAGTTTAAGCGCTGTCACTGATCCACGCATGCAACTCTCCCTGACTTCATTGTCCAGATGTGACCTCCAGGCTTCCCACGTAGGGGCGGCTGTGGAAGTAAAAGTTTGACTGGGAGATGTCACTGACATTTATTGCAGGGTGCACTAGAGCCTGTGGCTTTCATCAGCGTGGTCTCATTTTTATGAATGAAGGCAGGCAATGACTGCCGAGCTGTCCAAGCCGGTGCCAGGAATCCGGTATTGTAGAGACGTGGGTGGAGACGGGAGCGTGAGAAGTGCTTCTGCGCCGGCGGTCCCACCGTGGTACAGCTGCGTGTCCAGCCCCAGGCGCGATGGACAGCCACACTGCTTCTGCGGTCTGGAGGTGGTCTGGGCTCAGGGGACCCTGGAGGGAAAAAGTCGTGAAGAAGTACGTCACACACTCCTTTTTGTGAAGTGAAGGTTTAAAAAGTGTCCCTTCTCACCTCACAGACTCTTTCCTGCCTATTTTGGTAGGAATTTCTTTTCTTTTTTTTTTTTTCTTTCGATCCTTAGCATGAAGCTTCTTTTAGTTCAGTTCTGGTTTTTACTCTTGACTCTATTCAGTGAACACACCTTGGAGACAAAGAGCTCATTTTTTCCTGTATCCACAAAACTTTTTAGTAACTGCTAACCCCTTACACCTGTACATGTATAGTCAAAGAAGGATCTTAATGTGGTTTTGTCTAGACTTGTGATGGAGGGAGAGAGAGAAAGCAACTCCTGGGGCATGGATACATGACTTTTTGGAAGTAGAAAATATAACCAGCAAAGATTATATCCCCAACAGAGCTGGCAGAAGGGGTCTTATGGGTGTTCTTAATCCACCTCACTGCAAAGTCAGCCAGGTTAGCTCAAAACACCTTTGTTTTTGAGTTAAATTAGCTGAGTCTGCACTAGCACAGTGAATGTTCTCTCTGTCCTTCCTGCCAGACATGCGGTGGGGGACTACCAGCCAGCTGCTGGTCCTCAGCCAACTCCTGCTGTAGCCACGTCCAGGAGAGACCGTCTGTGTGTCCCCCAGGCTTTACTTAAATGAGAGCTGAGCCATTTGTCCAGTATCAACTTAAGCACGTTTGTCAGACAGAATCAGCTTAAGATGTGCCCCTTACACTCACGTTCGTGCTGTTCTAAATCATTTCAGCTTGGCATCTATCCCCCAGTTCTTAGCTCAGGTCCCATTAACAGTTCTTTCTGGGAAATTTCACAGGTCACTGGTGCTCTGCGGCAGCCATCAGGAGTGGGACCAGCTGAACTCCTTAAGGGTGTCTGTGTGGTTCAGATTGAACAGCTATATTACCCATGGAAGGACAGAGCTGTTCTTTTACCTGAGGATTTGTGAACCATATAGGATGATACTGGATATGCATGCATGGACAGAGATTGAGAGAGTGCCTATGAGATTTGAATTCTCATTTAAATTAAAAGGCAATTTGTTGTCTGTGTTTCTGTGACAATCCCATTTGAAGTGTTTTATAGAAGCAACTTCTAGGACTTCTGCTTTTCTGTACTGTGCACTGGGCTTTGAAGGCCAGGTTTCTTAAAAAAGAAAAGATGGAAGGCAGAAAAGTACTGTTTTACTGGTGTCATGAATCTTTAGATAGGAGAGAGACAGAATACATTTAAAAATCTGAAGTGTTGTGTAGCCTGAAACCTTTTCACAGGAGAATGCTACTTTAAATATATGGCTGGATGGGGAAAAAAAAATCGCTTCTGCAAATGATGATTTTTTTTTTTAAGAATTAAAAGCAAGTGTTTAGAAATGATTAATTATTGTAACATGTGAATGCTGTAAAGTTTCATCTATTCACAGTAGTATTTCAAATGATTTAAAGTTGTTTGCTCAAGGTTTGCTTTTACCATGTCATTAAATGTCATGGATTTGTTCCAGCTGTCCTCCACAAATTTATCACTCATGATGGATTTTGCATGGGAACAGGCGGCTGCCAGATTTTAGTTTTGATACCAAAGCCCAATTTTGTTTTATTTTTAATATAGTTTTGCTTTGCAGAATGTATTATTGGCTTTTAATGGAGTTGGCAAAGAAAATGCTAGCAGCTCTGCGGGGCAGAGTTATTGGACCTGGCTTGCACCTTCTGAAAGCCCTTGAGGCTGGGGTCAAGGGTGGGCATCTGTGCAGACATCCAGCCTCTCTGACCACTACCAGACTTTTTCCCCTGGTATCGGCTGTGCCCGGTCACTCCCTCCCATTGCTGCCACTGCCTCTTGGCAGGGGATGGCAGTCCACCTATCTGCTGGCTCCATAGTTCGCATGAGCATTTCCTAATTTGCTTTAGGCAAAATCAAGTGGATTATCTCAAGCCACTAATTAGACTATTGAAGATAATCCTGCTGGCTTTTGGGTTTGTCTCTTTCCTTCCCGAAGTGAATTAGGGAGGACTGTGAGATGGGGCTCGACCAGCCACATCTGAAGGGACCTGAGCTGTTGCTGGGTGTAAGGACAGGCAGCTGGAGGTTGTCTCAGCAGTGCAGCTGCAGCCAAGAGGCGGGATAGTCACCATGGCCTCACTAACAGCCTAATGAAGTCATTACTGAAGGAGAACATCTTTCTTACTGAGCTGCTGAGGCTTGCCCAGTGGCTCTACCAGGTCTGTTGAGGCTTATTTTTACTTATTCAGTTTTCATAACCAGAACAGTTACATTTGATAGCATGTCATGTTCTCCTGTTCTAAACTAATCTGCCTCATGCATGGAGCTCTGTCATATGATCAATATAACATACCATCTGATGATCTTGAAAGACTGGGTATGATTAATGTATAAAACTTGGATAGCCACTTGGAAGAGATATAATCTGATACTGTACAGAGCAGATTGACTTGGGGGATTACCCCTCAGTTCCGAACTGGCAAATGGCGTAAATGGATCTGCTCACTAAGAGGAACTGCAGTATGCTTTGAAACATTAGTTTGCCTTTAGAGCAAAAACCAAAATGCAATCTGCTTTCTGACATGCCATTTGGTTCCTGGCATGGCTGCTTGCATATCCAGAAGGATATGTCCTGTGGAAAGTGTTTGTAATAATTTGTGGGTTTTTCTAAAATGCAGACTTCAATAGCAAGACCGCATGATAAGCAATCTGTCTTCATTTTTGTTAAGATTTTTGCATTTTTCTCAAAATGTTGACATAGTACGCTATACGCTGGGGTGTTGCAAGTGTCTGAATATTTAGGATGTGTAAAAGAACAAGAACATGTAATAATGTCTCTTCAGTCTGGGCAAACAGGTTAACTTGAGTGCATCGCTTTTATTCCTACTTTTAAATAAAATGAACTAAGATGCTAGTAATCAAAAAGGAAAATCCTTGGTATATACTTACGTTTACTAAAATCTCTCTTTCTGTAAAGAGTGAAAAAATAAATTAGCACTTTATGATCTTTATCATGAAGATGAAGCATACCTCTAGACTAGACAGTTTCACATATTTAATTCCAATTCTTGGTTACATTTCTGTAGTTTGTGGTTACTTGTCTCTGAGGCTGGAAATAGCACACTTCTGGGCACTGTGGTACTCTAACATGCAACTAAGGTTCCAGGTGCTGCCACAATTGTGATATATCTTTGCACTGGAAAAAGCCACTAAAATAGGCAGTGAAGTGTGTCAGGCAAGCATGTGTGTTTTTTAAATAAAATAGTCTCCACTGGGTTTAAAATGAAATGTTTCCATTTCTTTTTAAGCCTGCTTTTCTAAAACTCATTTGAAGAGACTAAATAACATCTGCCATTGGTAACATCCTTATGTTTGGGCCCTAGCCCTGAGAGCGCAAAGCACATGACGTTCATATTAGTCACTAGGATGGGGCGCAGAGCTAGGTGTTCGCAGGCAAGCACTTGGGCAGGAGCAGAGCCCAGGATTTGTGTAATAATGCGAGCAGCAACTTCCAGTTGTTTTTCAAAGGCATTTTTTCCTGATGGGTAAATTAAGTAGGTCGCGTTTCCTCTTTAAAAGAAGAGCTAAGTTAAAGGAGAAAAATGCTTTCTGCAAATCACATCCTATTTTCATCCTCATTCAATTAGCACAGATTTTAAATTGCAGCGTGAGTGTAGTCCATCTGACCTACCTCCCCTCCCTTCCTTATTGACACTGATATTAGAACTATGGGAAAACTTAGACTGCTGGCAAAACGGGTGGAAAAATCAAATGTTTAATGTTTTGCTTGAACATTTTGTGGTTTCTCCTGAAATTCTTTGTCGGAAACAAAGGATATTCTTTGTTCTTTTTTGGGGGGGGGGGGGTTTTTTTTTTTTTTTTATTGGAAAAATTCTGCAATGTCACTGTGGATTGCAGAATTTTATACAGAAATGCCCTAAGTTCTCTAAAAAATCTTTTTTTTAAACCTGAAAAAAAGGATAGGTACAAACTGCAAAAAATTGCCTCTTTTGATGGTGAAAATTTGTTTGTTGGCAGATTCTTACAAATGCATTCAGAATCAAAATGTTAGTGATTTGGAAAAATCTCGAAATAGAGTAATTTCACATGACCCCCTCTTGGAAGCTTCCAAGTTTTGCATTCTTTGCTCCAGCACAATTCCCACTGAAGAAATGCTTAAAAAAACCCAAGATTATGGATTCTTTTAAAAATGTCATTCCTTGCTTTTTGGGTACTGCAATAAGTTGTGTTTATGTATCTTAATCTTACCCTGATTTGTATGATCAAAATTAAGCTTTCATGGATTTGTCTGGAGTCTGGAAAAGATATGAACTGCACCGCAAGATAGACAGTCGCTGCCCTACTGAACTTGCAGGCTGTGGATGCCCAGGCTCTTCCAGCTGGGTATTGGGCCGCCATAGCGGTGTGCTGCCCTCTCTCCCGGGCATTCCAGCCAGAGTTACCTGGCTGTGCGGCACTGCGAGTGCTCCCTGGCCCTCCTTGCTGTTTACAGGCCTGAGGAGCAGTAATGGGCACAGGGGATGGGCTGGAGGCTGTGGTCGGTTCTCTCTGCAGAGCTGCCGCTGGGAAGGTGGGTGTCTGCAGCCCGGGTGCAGCAAAAAAGGGCAAAGCCCTGGGAACAAGCAGTGAGGGAGAGGTTGGTGGTGGTGCACCCACGCGTGGCACGCTCACCGCCTGCACAGTGCCCAGTCTAGGGCCTCTGAGCTCTAAGGGACTGTCTGAAGCGTAAAAAAAAAATGGTGGCTTTGGGATGATGTGGGTGAAAGGACCTTCTAGTCACGTATCTTCAGCCCTTTCAGCCAGACTGGCTTTTACTGTGATGCTAGCTTATGCTGTTAAGTAGCTGCTAGCTGTCACTCCTAGAGTATTCCTTTGTTATTTCAGAATTACTGAGACACTTAATTGGCTGTTCATTAACTGCCTTAGAGAAAAATAAGATTTGATTAATCATCATTTCAGCAAATTATAGCCTGTTCTACAGGCTAATGAAATTAAGCAGTGAAGAGCTGGCTTCCCGCAGTTAGCTGTGACCTGCCCTAGCTGTGCAGCCCTCACTGCCTGGCCCTGACCTGGAGGGCTTGAGGTGCAAGAGATCAGAGGGGTCACCGGCATGAATCAGGGATTGGGGGAGCGTAGTGTCATAGAATCATTTAGGTTGGAAAAGACCTTTAAGATTAACCATTGAGTCCCATGTTAATGGGATGAGGACCACAGAGCACTGCCCAGGGCGCAGTGGAGGTGATGCCTGTGCCTGGCAGAGGTACAAGTTGTGGACATAAACACAGACAGACAGCAAGAGAGACAGCTGTTGGCTGTAATTCCTAACCTTTGAGATCACTTCACTTTCTTTTTGTTACTTTTTTTGTAAGCAATCATCATTATAACTGATCAAGATCAAATTTCTGAGCTGAGATCTTGAATTCGTTGTTGAAGAACATATATTTTTCTCTGAAATAGTCCTATATAGTGTATTATTTCAAGTTTTACCTTACACACATGCCGATTTCAAACATAGCTGGTTTTAGTTAATTATGCAACAGGGAAGATGCAACTAGTTCCTTTTCTTTAGAATAAACTGGTTTATCCAAAGGTCTAGAGTTTGACGAAAGGAAAACTCTGCAGATGCATTATGCAATCATTAGAAATCCCACACAAGGTAACTGCAGGTGCTCACAAGGCCAAGAATTTAAAAAGCAGGTTCCTTACATGAAGTTACTTTGCCTTCTTCTGGCCAAGAGTTGAAGTTCCCCCAAAAGTTTTCAGTTTTCTGCCATCTTTGTGTCTTAGATTCTTCCTTTTCCAAGATGCTTGACTGTTGCTCCCCTTTAATCTCTTTTAGGGGCCCTTTCTCAGCTGTTTAAAAGCAGCTATAGCTGCTCCCCCCATCTGCCTGGGGTTTGCAGAAAGAATAATAGAAACCTCCCGTTTCTTGCCGACTGGGGCTCCTTCAGCCTCCCTGTGTAATTTGATTTAGCAGTGTTTGAGACATTGACAATGTTGACATTGGGATTACATGGAATTTGCTTTCAAGAAAGTTGGGGAATAGCACAACCATTGATGGTTTGCACTTTACCCTTTTCAAGACCTAAACATTCAGGAAAAACCTGCACCAGATCAGTGCAAGTTATTAATCACCTGGGTTTTGGTGTACGGTGCTTAGGACATGATGGTGTGGTTGGGGTTGGACGAGCAGGAAT
>NW_009217408.1:10490-52470 GCF_000690835.1 Fulmarus glacialis
TCTACCACTTCTTCTCTGCGCCTTCTCTGGTGTATGCGTGTTTGGCAACTTCACAACTGGTTTAATTCTTCCCTGTGCAGAATTTGGGAGGAAGAGGTATTTCCTTCTTCTCTGAAGTGTAGTCTTCTCATCATTAAGCATGATGATGATTGCAAGTACAAAACAGAAATAGGTCAATAATGATAGAAGAATATTAACAGAAGAATTAATAAAAGAAAGTTTAGAGGCTGTTTGTTTTTTTTTTTTTGTGTAGTAGAAAGCTTTCTTCTGTTAGCAGAAGAAACTGAGATGGTTTTTTCCTTAGCTGTTGGCAAGACCGGAGAGGAATGGATGGGAGTCTTGCAGCACACCCCATTTAACGTCTTCATTGCCAAAGGTCCCAGATGCCCAGGCTTCACTGGGTCTCGAGGGGCCTCTGTGAAGGGCCTTGGTATTGGCCACGGGGATGGCAATGGCCCCAGCACTGTGGTGGTGGCCCTGAGCGAAGAGGGCTGGCTCCCTTTAGGTGTGGGAGTTATGATCCCTTCTGCGCTGGGCACCTCGGGGAGAGAGAGACAAGAGTCTCAGCAGCCTGGCAAATCCCCCATCCCAGGATTTGGTAGGTGGGAACGAGCTGTTTAATGGCCCCATTTGGGTGGAGGAGGCAGCCCCAGTGCTGCCCTGGCCCTACCTGGGTCAGGCGGCCGCAGGCATGGCTTTGAAATGCGAAGCAGCTTCCTTAGGCTTTGCGGGGGGTAAAAAGTGAATTAACCATATCATAGGCACATGGTACTTCCCTGCTCAGATTACACTACAAAATCTGGGCAGTTCCTAAGATAGAGCTGGAAAAGGGGATTTGGGAGTGTGAGCAGCACTTGGAGCAGAGCACAGCTGACATGGCTGGGAACAAAAGGTGATAGGAAAACTCACTGCATCTACATTGCTGCACATCCACAGGTCAGCAGAAATCCTTCCTAACTGGACGTTTGTTGCAAATTTAGTGGGAGAAGCGTAAAGTAACTTTCTTTGAGTGCTGGCTTTGCTTTGTGCCTTGTGTTCTGCTAGTTGCAAAGATGATTGTATCTGGCTGTGTTTCTCTTTGATTTTACTTTGTTTTCTAGATTTACTTTCTAACTGTTCATCAGGCTCTAAAGCTCTTGTTAAATATCTTCTGTTCGATACAGTTTAAGGACTTATGTAGATAGCGGCGGTTTTGCTTTGTTAGTTAAGACTGCTAAAGCTGTGTCTACTCTGCTCGTGGACAAAGCTTTTTGCAGTACGGATTTTTTTGCAAAATACTCCATAAGCAACACATGTGTTTGTGCTATTAGTTAGATCTTCACGGACTTTTTTTTATCTTCTCCTCAGAAGTGAGCTTCTTAGAAAAACAATTATTTTTAATGCTGCCTCTGGCCTTTTGACTGGGAATTCAGAGAGCATTTTACCTCACATACTGAAGCGAAAGTTAGGTTTGTTTTTGTTAATGTAAGTCAAGAAGTAGCAATGATTCAGTGTGACAGGCTGAATGTGAGCCATATGAGCCAAGCTGCACAAGCATAAAGGATGATTGTGCTGCAAAATTTCTCCAAGTAATTTAGATTTTGACACACTTACCAATTCTCAAGTTGCGTTTCCCCCTCCCCGCCACTCCTGCCCTTCCCCCACCATCCAGGATCTGATGTGATGGAAAAATATATGCATTGTCTCTGGGAATAGTAGTGGTTGGGCTAAAAGTGCTTTTGCTTCTGCGAATTTTATTATAGCAATGTGAGAGCTTCACAAAGAGATTATAATAATTGTATACGCTTACATACATAGTCTTAAATAACGACAATTTTTAGGTGATAATTCTTATCGCTTAGAGCGTGTAAGTGTCATCTACTTATTTGTTTCACTAACAGGTTTTGAAATGCGCTGGTATATAGCAGTTTTCTGACTTAAGAAGTGTAACTTTTGCATTGAGCCGCTGGAGCACAGCTCACACGCAGCTCCCGGCGCGTGTGACAAGAGTTGCATGTTAGGGAGGACTGCTTGTCCCCGGGAAGCCCAGAGCACCGGGCAGAGTGCCACTTGAGTCCCACTCTTGGGTGGAGGATTTTATAGTGCCATTTTTTTCCAATTAAGAACTATTGATTTCTTTTGTGCGTGTTTTATTTTTTTGTTGTAGACGACTTTTTTTTTTTTTAAATCTGCAGTTTCTCTGTATGGATGGCAAATGAAGGCTGTTTTAATGTTTACTCAAATGATAGATACTCATAGCAGGATTTTATGTCCAGCCTTTTTATTGATTAAACATCTGCATGTCTTACCGTTTGGATGTAGAAAGGGAATAGCAAATGGCAGTTCATTTTTGGCTAGGGTTTCTTACTAATAAGTGAAAGGGGAGGGGGGTGGGGGGGCTCACGGTGTGTGTATGTGTGTGTGAGTGTAATATGTTACTGTAACATCTATAAAATAAGACATATTTTAATAGCTGTTATGCTTGAAGATTGAATTCTGGTCTCTTAGGAAGTATATCGTGCAGACACAACAGACACATACCAGGGTAAATGAGAACAGAATTTGGTTTTTCAGTGAATCTTTTCTAACCCATTGGTCCAGTCCAAGCCTCCCCCTGAAGTTACTAGAAAGGACCCTGCTGACACTAATGGAAGTGGGGATAAAGCCAGGCATTAAGATGGTCTAGATTGTGACACGCCTTTGCTGTTTAATGTTGAATGTGAAGTTTTTAAAGAAGCAAACCAAAAATAATACATTGGATACTATTTTTAAGGCAAAATCCCAGCAAAATGTCTGTCATCAGGTTCCAGACAATTCCTTGCTTCACTTTAACAATGAGCTATCCATTATATGGTCTTAATTTATGGAATGTTAAACGGTTTCTGGCATTACTGTGCCCCTGCAGGAAGAACAGATGGTACTTTTGAATGAGTTTTGCTATGGGATAAAATGTTCCAGGTCTTCAACAGATCATATCCATCTGTAAGAAAGGAATAGCATTTGTGTAAAATAAACAGGGTAGAGTCAAACAACTTGAAATCCTCTACTGAAGGAAAACCAGTGCCTCTAGGCTGAGGTGGTGGTATGTATTGGAAGGTAACGTGGAAAGTTATTGCTTAACATTACTTTAAAGGTGAACATTTATTTTGGTTAAACATCCCAAATGGGAAATCTTATATATCAGGACTGGGAAGGCAGTGGTCAGTATATAACATGGTCAATATATACTGACAGTAGTCTGTGTATAACAAGAGTATCTTACATTTATAATCAGATAGATTGGCTATGTCTTCATCTTGTCTGCATGCAATGAAGTTCTGTCCTATTTGATTTGTAGAGCTTTGGCTCTCTGAGAATAGTGTGGAAGCAATGAAGACCCAGGTCCTGACAGTCCTTGTCATGTCAGTGTATAATGTAGCCAACCCTACAGGACTGAGCAGAACATCTCCATTGTGATACACATCTTGCACCTTCCATAGAAGTTAGTCTTACAAGTCAAACAGAGGATTGGCAGAATTGTGAGAAGTTGCACCACTTTCCTTCTCCATTTTTCGAAATGACCAGGAACTGCTAGGATGACGGGATCCATCATTTTTCAGAGCTCTGCTGCGATTCTTCCAGTTGGCCTCTTGGGGAATGATTGCTTTCTCCTCATTGGCTTCTGCACTTTTGTGATCCACATTTGGTGAATGAATATCCCCTTCAGTTTATCTGTCTTTCTTACGATTCTACAAATTTTGTTCATATTCCCTGTAGAGTTCTCCTTTGCAAATTGAAAAATCACAGGCTCTTCAGCTTTATCTACCTGAAAATAAGGCAATTAATCATATAAGGTCCCTGTATGGTGCATAAAGACAAGCTCACATCTAGGGGGCAATCCATGCATCCTAAACCAGATTATCAGTGATATTAGTTGCCCTCTGAAGTTTTACCCCCCTCTCCACTGACTGTAGAGGAAGCTTCATCGGTGAGGTAACTTCTAAAAAAATGAAGTTAAGCTGAACCTGTGATCTTTAGAGAATTTAGATTCATGGTCCTCTTTGTTCTGTTCTTGTTCTTTGTACTTCGAATACCCAAGATCACAGTATCAGCAACTTCTTTTAGAAGTCATTCTGCAAAGTTGTAGAACCTTTATATTTTTGGAAATCTGATGAAAATCTTCCCTCTCCCAGCCTCCAAAATCAGTCAGCTGGGTGTGAACGACTGACTGGGCTGCCAAAGCGTTTAAAATCATTCTGGGGTGAGGCAAGGTCATGCCACAGGAAGGCTCTCTGCAGGTGCCTCTTTCTGCCGGACGGCTGCACGTTAGCCCGGCCTTGGGGGCTGCATTTGTGGAAGCACTGACAGTGGAATTTGAGAGTAGACTGGAAAGCAGGAATACCTCTCCTTTCACTGTGAAGGATATGTTGTAGTCCTAATTGTTTGGGTTCACTCTCCTTGGTGTGTTTTTGGTTTTGTTTTTTTTTTTTTAATACCAAACATCCTGTGATTTTTGAGAGACTTTATCTTTTGCATATTAGTGACTTTGTCATCTTAATTTTTCTTGCGACTCATGTGCTGGACTGTGCATAACAAGCATGGAGTATCAGCTCATTCTTCTTTTGTTGTATTAATGATCTCTTTCCCATTGCATAAATCATCTTTACAGTTGTAGGATTTCTTCAGCTGGAAAATAAAATAACTTCTTCCCCTTCCAGGAGAAAATTGACCAAAACATATATATGTATCTTAATGTGCCAAGACCAAAATTGTGCTCACAGTCAATACCACCTTCTTGGAATATTGTTCATTGTAATGAAAATCAATTTACTGTTTGGTTAGTGTGTTCAACAGAAACAAGATGTCAAAGGAAAAGATGTATTCCTGTTATTTAAATTATATGCACCTCTATAAGGTAACATATAAAAAATATTCATTCATCATTCTATGTTAGCGGGTGTACCTGCATGTGCATAACTTAATGCAAAAATAGAGCTGTAATCAGTTGATTGCTCTAGATTCTCTCTCCAGCATAGGAGGAATACGTGGCCCAACATGAAAAGCGAAGTTTACATCAATACTTTCATTTTCCCAAAATTTTATATGAGAAGATGGGGTTAGCTTACTTTTCAGTATATTTGAGAGGATCTGCCTTTTTCTCATAAATGTTGGAGAAAGTCTGGTTGGTTTCTTCAGTAATAAGACCTGTTCTCTTCTGGGCAGCAGTTAAAGTAAAATTGCCGTTTTGTTAGGTATCTTAAAAAACATAGTATGTTCCCCATACTATGGGGAACAAAGCCAAATTTTGCAGTATTAGTGTTTCTGGATTGCCGAGATTTCTAATTTTGATTGTTGTGCCTTTAGTTGCAAGTTACCATGGGTTTACTTGTATTTGTTGATGATCAATAACTTAAAATATTCAGGAGTATGGGTTGCATATTTACACAGCAGACCATACTAGCTTCCTGTGGTAATAGCAAATGTAATCTATAACTTACAAAGTAAACAAGGCTTGCTCTTCTAATACCATTCTGGTTTGTAGGGTAAATATGGTACAGAACCACAAATCATTATGAACACAAGAACTACATACATGCATCTGAGAAGTTGTCGAAATGTATTTAGACATATAGCAAACTATCTGTTTGTGATAGTGTGTCAGTTTGAGATGCTGTACAGTATACAGAAAAAAAACAGTGCTCCTATCCCCAGGAAATTATCCTCCAAATTAAGGTTGTACCTTGGACAATTTGGATCTCGTCCAAAGCTACTGAAATCAATGGAAGGAGTTCAGGATCTGGGGTTCCACACGTGCAGCAGACAAAAGGGTTGTGCATTACTTTCACCTTCCTTAGAGAGCAAAAGCATGCCAGGGGAGTACAAGAAATACGTGTATTTATATGTTTCCATATCTATTTATGTTTAAACCTTTCAGCAATAATTAATACCAGATATTTTGCTTTCATGAGTTTCAAAGTACCAGTCAGTGTCTTTATGATGGCCTCTAAATAGCTTTAAATCTACTTCAGGTTGGTTATAAATAAATTTGCTGCCCAGAAGAGAACAGGTCTCATCACTGAAGAAACGAACCAGACTCTCTCCAACATCTAGTACGGTGCCTCCTCTGAAACACTTCTCTGGATTTTAATCTTCAGTAAATGAAGCATTACTGGCCTTGGCATCTCTTGAAGGATAAATAGGGCTGAAAGCACTATCCATCCAGATCCTCTCTGGCAGAGTACTGAATCTGTCTGTCTATAGGAGCTAGACATCTTCCTGGTTAGCATCAAGTTTAGTTCATGTAATTGTGTGCTACAGCAGATACAATAAAAGATCCCAGGCAGTGTGTGTGTGCTGGGTGCATGGGACGCCGACCTGCTTGTCCCATCAGCTCAAGGACTCGCTGGCCGCTGAGGAGCAAAGCCTTCCTCAGCCTCATGCCCAGCCAGTGAAGCGCAGGATAGTTTACTTTCCAAAAATGGGAATCACACAGCAACTCTCAGCTTCTCTTACACAACTCTTCAGTCTTTGAGGATCAGTGAAGAGTAAACACAGGGTGGAAGATGGGAGGTATTGCAAGGGTAACTTCTATTAGTTACATCTGGCATTATTGTTGTCTCTGAATGATAGGCTCTGAGATGAAATAGCAGAGCAGGCATCTTTTCACGTTTTGCTATCCAACAAACCAAATTAATTCCATTATCTTTTATGGAAAGTTTGTGCAGGAACAGTTTTGATTGATGGATTACATCTGCGGCTGCTGACTGATTAGCAGCATGATAGATGTAGCTTCATTTACAGGGATTTGCTTTCATTCATGAGGAAAAATTGAAGGTTTCTTTCCAGCACATTTTTTGCATTAAAACTTTTCAAAGTGCTCAACAAATGGTAGGCTTTGATTTCCATTTGTTTAATGCCTGTGGTAATTAACATTTCTGTGAGAACATTTTAACCAAATGTTCTAGTTTTTCCTCCATTAAAATAATAATTTTTTGCTTTAGCTAAAGAATTTAATTGGTATATATAATAACCCTGATAAGGGATTTCTTTTGTCACCATATGAGAGGAAACTGTTCTTGAGGAATGATCATAGTTGCTTTTTCTGGATTTCATTAATTTATAATTGGCAATATGCCTCATGGTACATCCAGTCCACTTACTACAGATATGCTCTGTCTGCAGTCTATTGTCTCATGGCGTGGGTGGAGAGAGGGCATGTATGTGAGTGCTGAAATAAATCTGAGTTCCTTTTCTTCATACCAAAGAATATCTGGGCAGATACTCAATCAGATTAATTAGCTGAACATTTTTCAATGCAAAATCACAAAGCTGGATCCTTAACCCAGCTTGTCTTTGTGGAGTTGATTCCTAAACCCTATCTCCTCCTTCAAGGCTGGTAGAAAACCGTAGGGTTGGGAAATCAAGAAATGGGGCTGAGCGGTGGCAGAGCAAAGGAGATGACTATTTAGTGATAGTGGCACCAGTTTCTGTTGGGAGATGCATCCACCCTTGTATTTTTTACACCTCCGTTTCATCCTGTATCCATGGTTCTTGTGTGCAGGTTTGGGCACCGACTGGCCTCTGGCAGTAAAGGTCCTACGCAACCTGTCCTGCAGTGAAGCTCGGAGATTTTGGTTCGTGCCAGGCTTACTCCAGATAAGCTTTATAGGTAGAAGTAGTGGTCAGGACAGTTGTTTCTTCTTACGCTGCTTATTCTTGTCCCTTTCTTCTAACAGGAAGACTCTCTGTTCAGATTAGAGCACAGCAAACTCTCAGGATCGCTGTCAAGGGCAGAACTAGCACATCTGGGATGATTCCAGCAGTAATAATGTGCTCAAGGCTACACAGAGGGCTGAAAACTTTGTAAATGAAAAATTCTGAGAACACTTACTGTAATGAGGAAAATGCAATCCCAGTGACTCAAGACAGAGATATTTCCTTGAAGTATGAGGTGGAGCTATGGTGTGCTTGTGATGGGTAATTTTGAGCTAGCATTTTATCCACTAGATACAATAAACTATGGAGTCTTCCTTCTCCAGTTTTTCCCCTCAGACTTTATCCAGAGGAATAAGACAGAGAATACCTTCTCTGTGTGGAACAACGACAGCGACGGCCTTGTCTGCTGTCTCTAAGTCTTTACTTATTTAAGAGCCGGAGCAGTCTTACTTATTTAAGAGCTGGAGCACAGGCGGGACAGTGGGCGTGCAGAAGTTCACCTACTGTCGTGTGAGTCTCAGCTAGGTGCATTCTGCAGCTGGGAGAGCGGAAGATGTATTTTCTCAGCTGCGGAGCAGAGTACAGCTAATGAAAGGAGTTGGTTTGTTGCTACATTTGGTTACTGAGAGCACGTTTACTCTCTTGAGGGACAGATTTGGATCCTGTTGAGTCATAAAGGAGAAGAGTTTGATCTTGGGTCCTTCTGGGGATTTCGCTACACTGTGAAAAATCACTGTGCCTTTTGAGGGGAACATGTCAAGATTCACAGCCTACTCCTCAGGAAATCCTGATTGTAGACAGCAACTGTATGTGTTGTGGATCAAAAGACGTGCATTGACAGAGCTCTGTATATAAGTCGTGGAAAAACTGTGAACCAAATTAGTAAGAGCTTGTAAAATGTTCACTGTACAATATGTATTATTTTCACTTCATCAGCAGCTAGAATTTCACTATTAATTATGACAATGACAAGGCCAGGACACATTTACTGAAATATTATTTACTACAAACTTAATATATTGACATTTTGTTTTGACACTCATTTGGAATTAATTGGCAGACTGAAGCAAACCCCTCTGAGTTACTCTGGAGAGTCTTAAATCAAATTCTTCAATTCTGAGGTTGAAGTTCAGGCGTTGGAGGAACCACCGCTCCTCCGGCTGGTGAGCAGTTTTTCCTCCCAGGTAGACTCTGGACAACTCTGTTGCAGTTCCCTTCAGTCTTCCCTCAATGAAAACAGTTGTTAATTATTTCCAAATTGGCACAGGGCAGGAAAGGCCACTTGCTAAGCTGCCAGGCTTTCTTTTGCCTAATTCGTATTTTAGGGTGGGGGTGGGGGAATTTTCATTTTCAACTGTTCCAAAAGGTCTGCCTGAAATATGTAGATAGTACCCAGGTGTGCTTCTCTTTAATGCCCAGGTGCTCCAACCAACATGTTCTCCAACAAAAGGAGAAGATCTGTATTACTGACTGTCACTGCTTAGGGCAGTGGGGTTCAAAGTCCTGGCGGGACTCGTGCATAATAGAAGACTGGATTAAGAAAACAAACAAACCCAAAGCTTGAATCTGTTGCTTACACAAAATTCTAAGTAGCATTGTAGTCACTTCATTGAGGAAAGAAGAGGGTGTGGAAATGAGATGCTCAGATTTTGCGTGCCACTGTCCTTGAGGTTGCAGCTAGTGTTTTCCTTGGTGAGAGTCAGCGGCAGCCCTGCAAATATGTGAGCTCTGTGAAACACTGGGAAGAGGCAGAGGACTGGAGTATCCTGGAGGAAGATTAGGGGAGAAAGGAGGAAAGAGAGAAATGTAATCCAGAACCTTGAAAGAATGCTTTTTGAGGAGCACGGTTATGAGATCGTATAGGGGTACGTTCTGCTTGAGTTACTTATGGTTTCTCACAAAGAAGTACCTAAATAATGGGGAGCACTGTGGAAACTAGGGATTTGTTTCTTCCTGAGACAGAAGGGAGGAGTGCAGCTCTTTTTTTCTTAAGTAAATGAGAAAAAATTCTTTCCTTCACTCATCAGAGCAGCTACCAGTATTTACAGTGTTCACCTGAGCCCCGAGCCTTGAACTGGTGCTGGTAATGGCACCTGGGGCAGGGCTGCTGCGGGAGCTGTGCTCCGCATCTCCTGAGGCTGTCTCCACACGTGTGCGGCTGCTCGAGGTGCTGTGGAGCTGAGGGACACGCTCTGCCTGCCTGCTGCCAAAAGAGCTCTCTCTGTGCAAATTAGTTCATAACTTATGAGCTTTGACAAGTTTTTGTTGGCTGTGCCTTGGGAAACGTTTTTGAATGGCTGTTGCTGAGTTTGCTTTAATCTTTTCCCAGATTTTTTTATTTGTCTGTCATGGAAATAGCTGGATTATTTAATTGTGTTTTTGAGGTGCATATGTAGTCACCTGAAACTTGGTGATGTAAAAATAAAAAAAAAAAAGTGTATCAATAACAAACACATTTATTTTCACTAAAAAGAAAGAGCTAGGCTCCTTCTGCAGCAGAGCTGCGTGACCCTGGCCCGGCTGCAAGTACATGCTGAGCCTCCTGTGCATGGACACTGCACTTGCTTCGTCCTGAGGGAAACTGAATCTTAGTTGGTCTGTCAAAGACTCCGTGGCAGTGCGCTTGGCATGTTTCGGTGGCTGTAGTCCGCCCGTCCACGCGCAGCCCCTTTGCTGATCTCTCCATTGCCAGCGTGTCAGAGCTGGGACGAGGACCAGCCACGTGCACTGGGCGGGACGGTGTTTCTGTTCACCTCCTTTCCCCCATGTGAGTCGTTTTTCTCTCGCTCCTCAGCAGCTGCCATCCTCCCACTGAGTCACTTTGGATCTGCTGCAGTGGCGACTCCCAATGACACAGAATTTCACTCTTCAGCGAGCCAAGTACCTGCCCTGTTATTTTGGGCTGGTCTGGGGTGAGGGGGAGCACTGACACAAGAGACCCAAGACATGATTCTCCCCTCCTCGGCTCTGCCCCGTCATTCACTTGGAAAAAGGCTGCCTTCGCTCTCCAGGACTTCAAAAATGGCTTCAAAATCTGCACATTCTGGAAGAATACATCCCAGAGCTGCCTGGTGACTATTGCTAATGCTTGGCTACTTCAGCTGAAATACCTTGGGTGATGCTTTTCCATTACTGCAGCGTGTCAGGTTCCTGTTTGGATTTGAGCGTGGGGAATGTCCCGGAGAGCACTGTGAGCATCTCGGCCCGGGGGCACTTCTGCTGGGAAGGGAGGTCTTATCGGAGCCGCTTTTGGGACACCGCGTGAGTTTTGATCTGGTGCTGCTTGCTCCTTGTTTGTCCCACTCTTGAGTTCTCTGTTGAATTAAGTAATGATCCTCCAGGCTCCCAAAAGTCCATTTTTTAAGCTTTTCCATGAAAAGGGGGTTAACAGTAACTGATTCCTTATTGAAAATAAAGCTGAGGAAAACCGCCTGCAAAAGCTATGACTTCTGAAAACAGGCTGATTTTGCCAAAACTGGAGTGTTGACAACACTGAAGTGACTAAGCATCTCGTGCTTTACTTTCGATAAGAAAAAGCAGCTCATTGAATTTGGATTTACACTGGGGTTTATCCTACCCCTCTTCTCTTTCTCCCCAACCCAGGTGCCCCGAATGAGAAGGCTAGCTTCAGCTCATCTCAAATTTCATTAATTAGCAGGCAAAAACGACAGGCTCTGTGCGCTGTATATTGCATAAATAAAGGAAACCCTTCTCCACTTTTCATTCATCTGTCTCGTGAATAGCACTTCAGTTACCTCTGCTAGCAAGATGGGCTGGGAGCAGCCAGCAGCCATCCCTTCCAGCGCTTGATGAGATCACAAGTTTCCGGATTGAGAGGGTGTGAAAGGAAGAGCTAATCCACTGGCTGGCACAGCCGAGTCAGGAGTTACCGGGCTTAGGGTTTTTTTCTGTTTTTCATACAAGAAAGATCTCTCATAAATTTCCATTTTCTCTTGCATTTAAAAGGGATTGTTTTTAAATTGATATTTCCTTCCGTCCCCTCCCTTCTTCCTCCCTTAGTCTAAACTATGACCGCAGCCATTTAAGAGCTGCTGGCAGCTGCAGCAGACCAGAGAGTTCTGGCTGGGGAGAGGTGCTAAAATACGCAGACTGGCGAAATACGTTAGCCTTGTTGTTCAGTGTGGGTGTGCACATGCGCTTCAGGCTACTACTGTGCTTTTTGCAATGCTTTCACCAATGTCATAGAGAAGAGATTCATCATCACAGACCAGGACTGTGTTTGGTCATGTACAGCTTGAGCCTGGAGAGCCAGTTTGGACTGGGTAGCACCGAGAGACCAGCAGAACCGTTCATAGCATCTCTGTGGGTTGATGAACTTGCTTTGTGCACAGGTGGTGAGTGCCACTACTGCATTTGCTTTCCCACAGCTTAGTGCATAGACAGACTTCTTTCCTTACATGCATGAAACCTGGGTGTAGATTAAGGGACAAACTAAGTGCTAGCTCCCACAGTTGCACCCAGCAGGGAGTGTGCTCCCAGTACATGGCACGGGAGGGACTGCACAGATGTCTGCCACCTTCTGCTTTCACATCAGGCTTGCATCTGGCCCCGCACACTGTTCAAAAGGAGAAGATGCATATCAAAACAGCATTTCTATTTTTACCATCCTTGAAAAGGGCAATTTAGTGAGGAATTAAGAGGTAGGACAGAGAAAAGAACGGTTCTATCTAACCCTGTTTGCAGGGATCTGCAGTTGGTTATATCGTAGGTACATCTTCAAAGCTGGAAGTCAGTGGGTTCTCATGCAGGTGTTGGCCTCTGCAGTGGGCTGAATTTATTCTATTTATTGCTTTTTGTTTATAAATGGCTGCCTCTTTTTATTCAGTGAACATTTGAAAGAATGCTCTTGATCCTGCAGCATGTCTTCCACACGTGCACACCTTCTGCAGTTGTTCTGCCGTCTCTGGGGCAACCTTCACACAGAAAGATGGTGCTTGTGTGAAGTCTTTGAAGGAAAGTGCCTCCTGTCACCTCTGCTTACCTAGAATAAGCTTTCTGGTTCAGCACTGAAATGAAACCATCTGGAAAAAGAATCTCCCAATAAAATACTCCTCTTAATTTAAAGAAGTTGCACATCTAAAATGTCTAGATCTTCTGTGGGAACACACTGGTTTCATCAACATTTTCAAGTAATACAGCTGAACTGTTTTAATCAAGTCAACATTCTTCCTTTCGACTTTATGTTATGGCTTTGATTGAAGTAAATCACTCTGAGTATATTGTTTTGCAAAAATGTCAGAATTTATAGCTTTTTGGCCCCAAATTGAACTGAAGTAAGCATTTTGAAATCTTGTTTTGTTCTACCCACTTCCCCTGCAAGGAGACAGGAATATGATGTTTTTCAGCCAGTGCTAGTAATAATTTTGATGGTTGCTGCTGTTAGCCTTGGATGTTCAGTCACACAGATACTGGTTGCATCTGCAATGTGAAGCATTCTCATTTCCTTTTCCATGAAGATGTGTGCCTGTAGTTCATGTTAATCTGGACTCTTACTTTTTAAAGCCTGTTTTCCGTAAGGTGTCTTTGCTTTGCCTTTCCCAGGAATCATTTTTAAAGAAGGAATTGAGGAATAAGGAACTCCTCTCTTTACTGCTGATTTACGTCACAGGTTCACTTCTGTTGACTTTGAGGGACTTAGTCCCAATCCAGAGCATTGGCCCTCCCTTGCATGGGCACTCATGCTTTCTCAGGATGCACCGAGACTGGCAACAGCTACTTTAATAGTGGCCCCGTACGACCCCACCAAAGCCAATAGCACTTGAACCAAACTCCCTTGCCTGGGCACTCATGCTTTCTCAGGATGCACTGTGTGCACAGGACTGGCAACAGCTACTTTAATAGTGGCCCCGTACGACCCCACCAAAGCCAATAGCACTTGAACCAAAGCAGAGCGGGATATGCAGCACAGCAGGTTAGGAAACTCCATAAAGGACATAAATTGAAGCCTTCTGGGTCATGATGCAATGCATGAGGACTGGGGTGATACTTGGGTTATCTTGCTGTAGAGCTCCGTAAAGCTTTCAACAGAGACTTTGAAAGACCTTTATTTTAGGTGTGACATCCCACCCAACTGAGCAGCGAAAGTCAATGACATTCATAAGAGTGGGTGAAGGACA
Organism: Fulmarus glacialis; assembly: GCF_000690835.1. Classification (NCBI taxonomy): domain Eukaryota; kingdom Metazoa; phylum Chordata; class Aves; order Procellariiformes; family Procellariidae; genus Fulmarus; species Fulmarus glacialis. The sequence continues at coordinate 24,302 of NW_009217408.1, forward strand.
GAGCTGAGAGTAAAAAGACCTGATTCTCATTTAGGTGAAGTCCTTGCGTATTGTCCCAGTTGTGAAAAAGGACATTAAAGAAAGCATTAAAATAATTAATGGAAACAAATTATTGTAATAATATCTACTGGTATTAAACTCCCCTATCCTCCAGAGATAGTGCATTTTTTACCCTTTTGGTATAGACACCTTTATTTCACAGCTCCAGCTTTTGATGCCATTACCAAGTAATTAGCTGCTGTCTCGTTTCAGCATTGGGGAAGGGCGTAGATCCAGAGGCAGTTGCGCGGGCTGGCAAGAGCACACACACTCTGTTCAGAGGGATGCGTTTTCTCAGTGGGGCTCAATAGTCGTGTCTGTGCACTTCACTCAAAGCTGTTTGTCTCTGTGCCTGAAGTAGAGACTGTTTCTTTGATATGCAAGTTTATGGGTGGGGGGGGAGCGATGGGTGTGGGGAACAGATGGAGAAAGCACAGGGAAAATGCAATGGTTTAAAGGAATAAAAGAGATACTTTTGTTGGAATCATTACACCAAAAACAAGGAGCTTCTGATGAAGGAAAGTGAGCCTGAGGATAGGGAAGATTGTGGTGTTATCGACAGAAAAAGGGTTTATAAGGATTTCAGCCTTATCAGTTTGAGGTTGGTGGCTTGAGAAACCAAATGTTGAGGGATGTGGAAATGATCAAAAGAGAAAGGGTACGGAGGGACTGAATAAGGCATTGAGCAGAAAGTGTGAGAGGCGGGGAGCAGGGGCAGGGCTTGCTGCAGAAGAGGGGCCACGAGCTCTCCAGGCCTCTCCGTGGGCGAAAGGCAAGGGAGCAAGGAGAGGAACAGAGGAAAAACTGGAGGTGACCTGGACAAGCAAACAAACCCTTGGGTAGAAAGGGGGTGCAGATGAGGAGGGGAGGAGGTAACTGTACGGGGGAGGGCAGTCGAGCAGCTCCTTTCATGAAAACAGGACTGTCCCATGATAAACGCTCAGCTGTGCTTGAACTTCTAGGCATGCTAGATGTAAATTATGACTGGCTTTCTGCTACTTGCTTCAGGATATGAGGTTATGTGGGGGTTTCTTGTTGGGAGTTCGAGTTTATGCCTGTGAGTCCTTGTTTTGAGAAACCTGAATGTGCAAACAGGGCAGGCAAACATCTTCACGGGTGTGTCCTGCTCCCATTGTCATTTTTACCTGACAGGCTGTGCTGCACCAGGACAGCAGTAGTTGGCTGTGAGCAGTTGCTGTTTGGATATAATGTGAGTGATGCACACAAGCTTGTCCTTTACGTGCCTGACAGGTGCTGATTACCTATTAATTATTACATAGCTCTAGCTGGGAAATAATGAATGGAAGGACAATTAAAGATAAGTTTCTTCTGTAAGGGTTCCACAGCAGGATTTTGTCACCATCCCTGCTGATTAGTTTGCTTTTAAGTAGAAGATGACTAGGTGGCCTCTCTATTTTACTTTCCTGATTTCCTTACTGAGCAGAGTAACATTGGGTTTGGATTTCTAATATGACAGAGCAAAGTTAAAACTGGGGTGGGGGAAGAAAAATAGTTGACAATGGGATGAGAATGAAACTCTCAAGAAAAGATGCTTACCCAGGCAATGCTGTGCGCTACCTTCGTGCCCACAGAGGCTGGCCAAACCTGGGGCTGTGACACCCAAACGGCCCATGTCGGGGTCCCGGGGCTTTCTGAGCCTGGGAAGCAGTGATGTGGGAGAGGGAGGCGCGGGCCAGGGCAGAGCTGTCCTCAGCTGCCACCAGCAGTGCTCTGGCAAGCACGGAGTTTGGCCAAGGGACTTGCATGCGCTGAAGCGTCAAAGCCCGGAGGTACCGATGGGCAGGGATGGTGACAAGATCCTGCTGTGGGACCCTTACAGAAGCAGCTTATCTTTAATTGTCCTTCCATTCATTATTTTCCAGCTAGAGCTATGTAATAATTACAAATTTGGATTACCTGGAAAAGCTGCTGAAAGTAGGATAAATTATTAATTCCCAGGCTGGATTCTGAAGAATTAATTTCAGCACCACATATTGAAAATTCTCTTTCATATGAGATATCCTAGTTTTGAGAACAGCTCTGAAAAAGTGAGATTCTTCCAAGCCATTATTACACTTTCTGACCATTTTATTTTTCCTTCAGTCAGTATCCTTTAGCACACTCAACTAATATACTCAAATTAGTAGTAGAAAACCTACATTTGTAAGAATGATATCTCTGTACAACGTACTGAAGTAATTCAAATTCCAGCGCAGAACTGTGGAAATTCTTAGCACAGTTTGTCCGTATCTTATCAGAACAGGCACGCTTTTCCCACAGCCTGGCCGCTTTCCAGCAGTGCCGAAGCAGACTTGTTGGAAGCCCAGTTTGAATGGGAGAAGTAATCTTTCTGAATGGATTTTCTGGCAGGATTCCTGTTGCTTGTGTGTTTTATTGTTCTTGGTGATGTGACTACATTTTACGCCCTAGATAAATGTTTTAGGGTCTTTATTTTTTTGATGACGGAAGGGGTTCTGGAAAGATAATCAGATCGCTAATTCTATAAAATTCTATAGGCAAACTTTTCTCTGTTTTACTTTTCCATGTTAATTGTGTAGCTTTGAGCATGCTTTTGATATAAAGGACAACCGTTTAACTCTTAAACTTTTCTGTTGTCAAAGGGTTTAATAATTAAAAAGGAAACAACTTTCTTTTCCTCAATGCATTTTAACAAAGTGTTATTATGCCAATTAGTTTTTTGTTTGGTTTTGTTTTTTTTTTTTTTTTTGCTGTTCATAGTGTAGTAATTCACTATAAAGTATGACTGGTGGTGTCAAAAATAAAAGAAGTGGTTGCCAGTGGTGGCATATCCTCAGTTGGTGTAAACGTCCACTGCATATACAGTTGTAACTCTAGCGAAGTCAGAGTCAATCCCTCTGTGCGCTACAGGCCTGCTGTGGAGCTGTGCCAACTTCTGTGAGCTGAGGATCCGGCCTCTAATATGTATTACAGGATAGCTAATATGATGTTTAACCACACAGTAACCGCAATATACAAAGAAGTTCTATTTTAGCACTGCTGGGGCAAAAAAAACCCCTGTTAATGCCAAAGACTGAAGTGCAAAAGATTGCTAAGTGGGGGAAGGAGGCAGAAAAAAACTCCTTTTATTTTGAGTTAACATGTGTACAGACAAATTCTCACGTCTCAAGGCTAAGTTTTGTCTAAGAAAGATCTTTAAGATTTGGGTATTTGTAGTTAAAACATAAAGAATAATTATCTTAAACTTACATCTGCAGAGGAAGAACTGTGTATTTACTTACTATCTGCCAAAAAATCTTTCTCTTTTTAGCTAGAAAGATTAACAAAAAGGCATTGAAGTATAAAGGCCTTCTTTTTATTGAAATATATACACGTTTTGTGAGCACATTCAAAAGAGAACAGTCACAACCTTTTTTTCTTTCTCTTTCTTTCTTTTTCAAAATGGGAGTGGGGGAAAAGCATGCAACTCCAAACTTAGTGCCTACAATGCTTGGAAGACATTATGATTAATTTTGTACTTAGGTTTCCAGATGTTGGATTTTGTCCCAACTTTTAAAGACCTCTAATGTTTAACAGGATATGTGCTGAGTATAGTCTTTAACAGAGTTTTCTTTCATAACTCTAGGATCTATGAGAAAAGGTAACTCGGGGAAAACACTGCAGATTCGGAGCTGAATCTACAGCCTTCTAGGAAAAAAAAAATATTAAATGTGCAAGTTTGGACTGCAGCTATATTTCTTTGGGAAGACTATGGATAGGTACCAGAGCTGGCAGCAGAGCTGTTTGAATGCCATCCTCCTTGTGCTGCTGTGGACCGGCATTTCCCATGCACAGAGGGACTGCACGGGCGCGGAGTGCCAGCCCCTGGACAACTGCATCGAGGACGTGCTGGAGCCTGGCGAGTGCTGTGCCACATGTCTGCAGCACGGCTGCACGTGCGAAGGCTATCAGTACTACGACTGCGTCAACGTGGGCTTTATCAACGGCAAAGTACCCGAAGGGCAGTCTTACTTTGTGGACTTCGGAAGCACTGAGTGCTCATGCCCCAAGGGAGGAGGCAAGATCAGCTGCCAGTTCATGCTGTGCCCAGAGCTGCCCCCAAACTGCATCGATGCGGTGGTGCCAGCTGACGGGTGTCCTCAGTGTGGGAGAATAGGTTGCCTCCACGAGGGCCAGAAGTATGTAGCAGGGCACACATTCCACATGCCCCCCTGCAAGGTTTGCCATTGCCCGAACGCTGGTGGTGAGCTGATGTGCTACCAGCTTCCAGACTGTAACACGTTCGCCTTAAACACTGCAAGTCCAATAGATGCTGAAGATAGCGAACCAGAGAGGCACTACGACGATCCATACAGCTATGATCAGGAGGCACCAGAAGGAGACAACACCCAGGTGGAGTCTCCAAAAAAATACAGGAGTTACTCGTCCCACCTAGAGCAAGAGAGCATCAGCCAAGAGCAAAGCGAGGATTATGACTACCTCCCAGCCAGCATTGCTCCTTCAGCTTTGGCTCCGGCCGATCTGTACCCAGAGGAAACGGCTGCGCCACTCACCACACCAGTACCTAAGGTCCCCTCTGAAGTTCGCAGTGCCACAGAAAGAAGTGAGCGAAAGAGGGTGCCCCGCACCACTGCAGCATCCCTCCAGCAAGTGACACATAAGGAAGCGCCAGAAACCACCAGTGCTCCTCTGGAGCACACAACAGCCACTACTGAGACACCCAAGCACCTGGAGGAATTGGAGAGGAGACCAAAAGGGAAGCAAGGGGACAAAGAGAAGCACGAGCAAGAAAGAGCCCCCCACTCTAAAATGAAAAAGCATGCCAGAAAAGAAGACCCAGGGAACAGCAAGTATCTAGGCTTGAAAGAGGTGAATTTAACAGAAACAAGTTGGTCAAAATCTTCCCATGAAACGCATGAGGGAAATGCTTTCCCCAAGGTAAAGTTCAGTGCAACAACCTCTCCTCCTGTTGCTCTAAAGGAAGACCGTAGTCAGTCATCCCAAAAGCAGTCACAGACGCTTTATCGTTACCATCCCGAGGAAGATGGGGACCCCAACTCTATTCACGCTAACCCCAGGTTACCAGAAGGTAAGAACTACTTCCAGTGTAGATGTCTAGAATATTTACTCATAATAACGTTGGTGCATATCCACTGTTCTTTTCCTCTTACTGCTCCACATGGGTATGAAATCAAGCAAACCTCCAGTTACCTTCTTTCATCTCTTTCAGAAGATGGCTTGTGTTTCATTTGACATAATAGATGCCATTTCACTATTGCCTACCTTGCTTTGATTTTGCAGACTGTGGATGGTGTTGTCTGGTATTTTAGCTTTATTTCAGGTGATGTTTTGTAAAACTCCGACTTCTTCCTTCCATTACTTGCTTTTAATTTCTAATGTGATGTTAGAGAAACATCTTACTCTACACAAAAGGATTTAATTAGTTATCTGCTTGGATCCTCCAGTTACCAACTGAATGTAATCACATTGGTAGTTTTTGTCTTTTGCAGCGGAGAAAGTGAAACAGTTGTGCTTCTACTACGAAAATATTTACAGCACTTGTTGTAATATTTATCCTACGGTTGAAAGGCTGTCTAAGCTCGTTAGTACAAGAACTTGATAGATACACTCAAATACCCCTGAGGATTAGTAGGGAGAAAAAGGACTGCCTCTTGCTTTGTGTTTTTTGGGGGCTGGAAGTTTATGATGTTTATGATCAACTGTAGCAAGTGGATGTATTTCCTCTCTGCCTCTGGATTCCTCTTGACATCTGCAGTGAATGTTGATTATATGCTTTTTGCAATGCTCATTACTGTAATGAATGCAAACTTCATCGCTATAAATTAGCACATATACAGCTCATATTTCCAATTCATTTTTCATCAAATCAAGAGTAGTATCTCCTTTTTCAAGATGTGGCACAAAATGTTCTCATGAGACTCAGATGTATAATACTTGCAGTCTGAATAGAGAATACTGATTACTCCCTAGACAGTGATATTTCTTCCTGGGTTATCTAGGTAGCCCTTAAACATCCTGAGCTGCCTAGTCCATCTACTCAAGAAGTTTAAGGGAGATAGGAGGAGAGCAGATTTGGAGCTGAGACTGTAGGTCCCAACACAAACAGCACCTCATGACAGTTTACCAAACAAAAGATGTACAAGGTCCGTGAATGGAGATGGTAGTCTCTTTCTTTTTCTTTCACTTCCACTTATGTTTTTATTGTAAATGTTGACCTCATAATTAGTGATAACAGCTATAATCTGAGTCAGACCTTGACTTCTTGATTTCACCAAAACAATGCTCTAGAAACCAGTCTTGCCTGAAGAACTTCACAGCATTGTAGGAGTACACCAGGCAGCAGTGTTGGAACACAATGCCTTGAAATGAGAAAACATTAGCTGAGCACACATACCATCCAGAGGAATGCCATTAGGAAGTATAGACTTTCAAAAGTGATTTAATAGATAGTTAATGTGCTCCAAGCCTTACCTCTATGCTACCTTCTCTTTGCGGATGCCTGTTGTATTTTACTTCTAGGTCTTTTTGTTATGTGAAAGACGAATCAAATAGGGGTGATTGGCTGATTATCCTAGGTGAGTAGTGAACTGATTCCAGCCTTCCAGTTTGTGTAACCTGAATAAGAGCATCTGTTCCTAACACCTTCCTCTGCTCTGTGCAAATGCAAGTGGCAAAAAGCATCTGTCTACATAGTGCACTGAGCTCTTCTGTAGGCAGATTTTATGCTGCTTAGTATTACCATGCAGCTTAAGCACAAAGCTCTTCCCTTGTATTTGTTGCAGCCTACCACAAAATCTGATCTGAGCTGTGCATGAAGGCTGTACATAATACACGGGTCTGAGTTAGGACTAATATGCAATAACCTGTTTTCTGATGTAACTTAAAAACAATCTATTTAAAATTAAATTGCCTTTTTTTTCCTCTCAAAAAGGAAAGATGGGTGGACCATCCTGAAATTTTCAGTGAGAGGGTTTAAGAAAGCCTATTGGGGTGAAAGTGTTTAGGTGATTTCCAGTCTGTGATTCCTGGGAACTGCTTGGCTGAGACAGGTCTGGTTTGGATCTGGATTAGGTTGGGATGCCTGTTGGATAGGAGCAAAACGTGACAGATGTCATGTCAGATGTGAATTGTCTAGCCTACAGAAGCAGGCTTGGAAATCACTGGATGCCATTTTTGCCTTAGCTGAGATATATATGTATATAATTTCAGTTAATATTGTAGAAGTAGAAAGGAAAATAAATAGCCCTTGGGAGCACAGCACTCTCTGATGGCTGTAGACAATGCAGCTCTGAGGCTGCTGGTTCTCTGGCCCATGGAGTTGCTGCACGTCCTGGGAGTGAGCACCAGTGTCATTGCACCACGTGCATCACCCTGCAGCCGCTGGCAAGTGGGGCCTGGCCAGGCAGCCCCTGCCCCCCGTCTGCTTCACCATTCCCATTAGGAATAGTTGGTGGAAGCGTATCTGTACAGGCTGTAAAAGAACTACAGAACGTTCTCCAAAAATCAGGAATCTCCCTTGACATGGCTAGCGCCAGCGCTCATGCCTAGGGACTGCTGTATTTTCACTTGTTTTGTTGTTTTAATTGATGTGGTTGTGACTCATCTGAGTAGATCCATATGTTTCAAGTAATAAAACACATATATCTTCTGTCTCTTTGCTGACTCCTGAGGCAGTGATAGAGGGTGAGTGAAGATATTAGTCAGACTTGAAAGAAAAATTAATTTTGCTTTCAGACAGAAAATGAAAACATGAATTTTGTACATGTATTTCCAACTATAAAATGGCATAATCTACCAGAATTGCCAAATAACTTCTTTCCTCCCCTGAAGAATCAGCAGTAAGATGTAAACTGCACCAATGCCGTAATTTTTAAAACCTGCAAGGCCATTTCGCTGTTTCCTAATGGGGCTGCCACTCTCGCAGCGGGGTGGTGCTGCACCTCGGGGTGCAGTTGGGCTTCTCCTCTGAGGCTGCACATGGGCAGCCCCGAGACAGTGTTCAGGTCCTGTCCAGCTCTTCAGGGTGCGATGTGAGCCAGCCCTCATGCAGGCACAGTGTCGCCCACGTCCCAAAACAAGTAGGCGCTCCCAGGCCACCGGCCGCACCCTGCCCTGCCGATGGGCTCCCAGAAGCAATGAGCGCAGATTTTGTTCGACCAGCTCTCAGCAGGATGCTGAGGGGTGCAGAGGCCATGGCTCACAGCTCAGGGAGGGTGCTTTGGCGCTGTGAATGCTGTGTGATTGCAGAAGGTCGCAGAGCGCAGGGAAGATGCATGCAGCCCGAGGGGCTGGAAATGGCTGTGCCTTTCCAGCAGCGGCTGCCTCGGAGAGGAGGGCTGGGTTAGGGGGTTGTTTGGGGTTTTTGCACTTAATTGAATTTTCCTGTTGTTCTCATCAGTCTGTGTACAGGGATGGGTTTTCTTTATTTTGGGTTTTTCCTTCCTTGAAATCATCAATACGGTTATTAACATTTCATCTTAATTCCTTTTTTTCTGGAAACATACTTTTGTTTAGGTTCCCGAGTCACTGAGAGATACATTTTTGTGATTGAGGGACATTCTAGATTTTTGGGGTGTGGGTTTTTTTTCCCCCTTTCTTTTTCTTCAGAGCTTAGAAAAATATAGGCCGCTTCACAGAAACATTTGCTGCCACTAAAAATTCAGCCCAAGTTAGATGGCTATTGCATTTGTTCTTCCTATTAGCTGTACCTGGCACCAGAACTCAGCTGTGGTTGGATCCCTGATGCCTTTGGTTACAAACTTGGCTTCATTACTTATATTTTATGTATCTCACTCTGGTTTTATATGTAGCTGAGTTTTCATCTCCCAAATCTCTGATGGCTCATATGTAATCTAATGGTGGAAACAATGTGGAGTACTTTGGTGCTCAGGAAAGGCTAATTTTGTGTTTTGATTCTCTTTCTCCTTTTGCACTTCGTTTTTCATCTGTGTTTCAGTACGACTCTGTGAGGCTGGCACGCGCTGCTCCCCTTCTCGCTGACAGGCGGGTTGGTCCCCGGGAGAGGCCCCGTCCCCGGCGAGGCTGCCCTGGGATATGTGCTGGGCTCTGCCCGGCCCGGGGATGGAAATAACGCTGCATCTAAAAAGCTGCTGTTGTTGGACACAAGCATATACAACGAGATGCAATATTGTACTGTATTTCACATCAGCCAGCTAAGATGATCTATTTAGTGTCTTCACTCAGGGACTCCAGTGAATTGCCATTTGTTTCGGGAATTTTTTCCCCTCTCCTTTTTTGGCTGCTCTGAGCTTTTCCGGACCAGCCCTTTTGCTGATTATCAGTGCTGTGTGAGGTCAGGCCCTCACTGGTGGCTCCCTGGGGCAGCAGCAGCACTTGCGGCCCCCAGGGAGGATGCGGGTGCTGCTGCCATCACAGAAATGGGCCCCGTTGCAAACCCGCTGGTAAAATGGTGACTTTGGGGAGCTGGTTTCTCCATTTGCAAGGTGGGACGTACAGCACCAGCTCTGCAGGGCTGTGTGAGCCCAGTGGATGCTTTCCTGCCTCTGACGGGGGCGGCTGCTGCTGCCCAGGGGTTTCCGCCAGCCTGTGCTCTGTGCCAGCCCGTAGCACTCCCTGCTGTGGAAACACTTGTCTTTTACTCCGTGTGTGAGTGCACTTGTCATAGATCCTGACTATAGACTAAGGAACAACTTTCTTCAGCAACATACAGACCTATTGAAGTTTCTGTGGCAAATGCTAATTACTCCATTCCTAAAGGAACTCTAAGTGTAAAGTAGAGGTAATTACTCAGCTGAGAAAGTGTAAATTAAGTACTTTCACCAAGGGAAGGGATGAGATTGATGGAGGCTATTCTCTTCATACAGTCCCTTTCCAAACATTGATCTTATCCTGTCACTTACTGCAAGAGCAGCAAACAGAGGGAGTTTTAATTTCTATATTTCCTCTTTCCTCATCCTAAAAATGCCCTGAACAGGGGAGGGTGGAATAAAACATCTTTAAAGATCTTACTATAAAGTTTTGTTACGATTTTCCCACTTTTTTCCATTTCCCTATGCTCTGCCAGTAGAGTGCTGTTTCTTGGATAAATGTAACTCAGGTAGCAAACAGCCTCATTGTGAATGTTTTATGATTTGCATTCTGGTTTTGGCAGGCTGAATAGCAATTTTTGTCTAGCTGGAACCATTGTGTTTCAGAATGGAGGTGTTTTTACATGTAAACTCATCCACAACTGGTGATTTTTTTTTTTATCATGGTCGTCTTTAGAGATAAGGATAATTGCTCTCCAGCTGAAGTAAATTGCACCAAGTAAATATTTGTGAGCCGAGATCAGTGGATGTGAGAATGGGATTTATTGCATGTGAATCCTGATCAGGTAGGAGGCTCTCATGTAACTTCCAAGGATGTAGTTGAGATTTCAACCATCCCATCTGCTGCACATTTGCTGATATTGAGGCTCATGAAGAAAGATGACCTTGAATTTCTGAACTGAGGACAAACGAGATCTATAAAGCAGACCTGCAGTGAGGGTTTCTGCGGCATTCCCTGAGCACACCGACCCTTTGTCCCTCCTGCTGCCACCATAAAATGCACTGGAGGTGGGAGAATGCTATGGATGGTGCTTCAGAAACACAAACTCTATTTGCAATTACATTGCATTTTTTGGTATCGGGTGAAGTGTTCTTTCACATTTACTTGAATTACCTCAGGCTTAATCCTATGCTGCCTACTTTGTCCCAGTTCTCTCTGCAACAGGAAGAAATCAGCTTTGACCCCTCAAAGTAGGATAACTGAGGAGTAAAAATAAACCTCAGGAGAGTGGGGTGTGGGGAGAAAAAGCCAGCAAGTGTGAATCAGCATGAATTACAGCCCCAGGTGACAGCATTCAGTTGTCTCTTTGGTAGCTGAAGTTCTGAGATAGTAAGGTTATAGAGGAAGATAGTGTGAATGGGTGTAAGGCAGGCTGGGATACATACAGAAAGAAGGCGGCTAAAATACTACAAAATTCAGAAGTGTTTTAAGAGAGAACCGCAAAATTAATCTATCTGTTCTGCCAAAAATGGCATTCATACTAGTTTAGGAGGAAAAAGAAGAAATGCAACCATTTCCTAATTAAAAAATGCCATGTATGGTATGTGGGGGGCTGATCCTCGCATGGCTTCTAGTGCACAACCTCTTCCTAGACCCCTTCCCTTGCTCACCTCAATGCCGTGACCCCAGCGCCCATGGCCAGGGGCTGCCACCCCCTCCTCGTCCAGCTCCACTGGCCCAGCTGGTGGTGAAGCTGTGAGCAGCCCGTGCAGGGACCTTTCTCGGATTTGGGCTGCTGGGCCACTGCCGACCGGCCCTGCTGACAGTGGACCTGTCATTTCAAGTTCGTGCTCGAGCGGAGCATTGCGGGATGAAGCACGGCTAGGTGTGCCCCCCTGCAGGCAGGGTTTGGAAGGAAACCTGCCCGAGGTGCAGTAGTCACCACAGTTGTCTCTCTGTCTTTATTTGTTTTCCTTCCAATATCTAAAAGCATGAGTAGGGGTTGAGGTTGGACAGCAAGATGTGCTTGGGATGGGCCCCCTTGGCGCTTGGATGGCTTGTGCTGGGATGGGCCCCCTTGGCACGTTCTGTTTTAACAAGACAAGTAATTTCAAGTGTGTGTGCGCTGAACGCTGCTTGTGGCATAAATTTGTGAGCAAAGGGTGCAAGGAAAACCGAAGCCTGCCCCAGTGACATGGAGGAGTGTATTCAGACTAATTGTTTGCAGACTCTGAAATAAACAGTAGCCAAAAGTATCAAATCTCCAGGCACTAGAGATGCCGGATGCAGCATGGCTTTCTGTTTCCAAAGCTCTTGCTTTCAGTGGATGCGGCATTAGGCCTCTATCAGGTGCTTTGAATAGTCCCACTTGAGGAATTTGAGCGTGGATCTAGCTGATCTAGCCTGCCAGCCTAGGCATGTAGGCAGCAGCTGGATTTTGAGTATCCAGACTTGCCCTACCCAGGAGCATACTTTTGGGGTCAGTGTTGATGGTTTGGTGTTTGTGTCTAGATGATCCCTCTGGACATGTTGCTGCATGACTGCTGCTTGCCTGTTTGTGTTCTGGAAACTGGTATAGTCAGACCACTGCTGCTAGTCTTCCAGCTGGCTGGGTTTCAGTGTGCCTCTCAAAGCTGCGGGCTCTGAATTTGGAGTATTATTCTTTCTTTGCAAGAATCTCCCTGGTGAGCCCAAGCCCTCCGCACCGCAGACCTTGTTCCATTCATCATGTGCATCTCCTTGCTAAAATGGAGATACTAACCAAAGGTCATGAGCTCCTGGTTAGCGATACTTTTGTGTTAGCCGTTTATGGTGCTGTTTTGGTCCTTAACTCTTACAGAATATTTTAAGTGGTAGCTGTATATTGAACCAGGAACTCATGATCTTTAGTTAGAGAAAATAGTTTAGAGGATCTTTTCTTAAAGATGTGAAGATCTGTGAAGTGGTGCAAGCACAAACCTGGTATGCAGAATGCCAAGTTTCAGCGCCATGCTTTACTAAAAACTGTCTGCATAACCTGTTATAGTGTTGTGGTTTAACCCCAGTTGGCAACCAAGCACCATGCAGCCGCTCGCTCACCCTGCCCCCACCTGGTGGGATGGGGGAGAGAATCTGAAGAGCAAAAGTAAGAAAACTAGTGGGTCAAGATAAGAAAAGTTTAATAATTGAAATAAAATTAAATGTAATAATAATAAATTGTAATGAAAAGCAAAACAATGAGAGAGAGAGGAGCAAAACCCAGGAAAAACAAGTGACGCAACCGCTCACCACCCGCTGACCAATGCCCAGCCAGTCCCCGGGGCTGCTCACTGGCCAACTGCCCCCAGTTTATATACTGAGCATGACGTCATATGGTATGGAATACCCCTTTGGCCAGTTTGGATCAGCTGTCCTGGCTGTGCCCCCTCCCAGCTTCTTGTGCACCTGGCAGAGCATGGGAAGCTGAAAAGTCCTTGACTTCATGTAAGTACTACTTAGCAACAACTAAAACATCAGTGTGTTATCAACATTATTCTCATACTAAATCCAAACCACAGCACTATACCAGCTGCTAGGAAGAAAATTAACTCTATCCCAGCCAAAACCAGGACACAGTCAGATGTATGCAGATTTTTAAGAGCCTAAACAACTCACAGCAATGTCTCGAGGTCTTTTCTTTTTAAACCTCAGTACCTGCCAACCTAGTAATTAGAGATGTTTGAGAAGGTGGCTCTCTGTCTTCATGAGTTACCCATAAAATGAAGATAACAGCTCCTCACTTCGGTGTGATCTTACGGATAAGGCTATGAATCACTGGGAACCATGGCAAGCAGGTACAATGTGCAGTACAAGGTGGGACAAACATGTATGTTCCTTCAGAGCTTGCTAGCTATGTCTTCATTAAATACACTCTGAAGAGCAAGGTCTTTTTCCCAGCATCTGGAGCGATGATATGGTGTAGTCAGATTTCCCATCCGCTGATAGTGCATTTTATACACTGAGTTCTTTTTGCTGCAGCACAAGGACTATTACTCACGCAGTTGTCTGGAGCAGTTTTTATAAGGAAATTCACTGTGTTAAGTGTTGGCACCAAGGGGAGGTGCAGAGAATGTTTGAAGAAAAAGTGAAACAGGATGAAAAATTCACACCTGGCTGGGGAATATATATTGGCAGGATCAGTATCCCATCCTGCCCTGGAGGAGCGCGGCACTGCTGGCACTGCTGGCGCTGGCACAAGCCCAAAAGGCAGTGTCTGCGTGGGACAGGTTTTCCACAGTGACACTGAATGTGGACCAGGGTTTTCAGATATCCTTAACTTCATGGGATTTAGTTACCAAGATAGTTTAAATCTTACGTGTTGTAATAATAAATTCAACTGGAGTTGAGCACCTAACCTATGATGGCATCAAAATACTTTTGGAAATCCATCCCGTGTAACTGTTTTATAGAGGTAAACATCATCATTTGTGAAAAATTAGCTCCATCCATGGTTTGCAACAAGAACATTTGATCTCACTTCTGAAATTAAAACATGGAGACAAACTATGGAAATAAGATGGGAGTTTTCTTGTACAAATTAATTAACCACTTGAAAAGACAAGGCTGTTGGGCTCACCGCGTTTCTCAAAGGGACTGCATTTGCTGGTTATTTATAGTATGTATCTCCGAGTATTTTTTTTTGTATGCATGTTTGATACTTATTCAGAAAACAGAATTTAAATGAGACTTCTTTGCAGTGGTGTTTGTACTCTTCTAATCGATCACTGAGGAATTAAAAACGACCCTGAATATAGCTCCTTGTTAGAGAAAAGCAAATATAAGTAGTAATTTCTGATCCAAATTTTGTGAGACAATAACCTTTTGAACAGTTTCAAATATGTAGGCCAAATAAACGTAGCTTTCTAGCATATGCTTACTCATGAAAGGATTTGTAATTTCATTACCCCGGGCCTCACAGCGAGCAATATCTCTTACCTCTTAGGGATTCTTAGGTAACAAGCCAGCAGTAATTGGAATTTTATAAAGATCCCTTTATGTGTGAGCAGGCTTTATGTTTTATTGACTATTCCCAGTCTGTCTGTGCTGTGCTCGAGATGACCAATTCTCTTCCAAAGCCACCAAAAAGTCCTAAACAGCCATCCCAAAGCACTGCTGTTGTTGGCGCTAAGCCAAAGTCTGAGGGAGGGATAGGGGAAAAAAGTAATTGTGCTATCTTTAGGACCAGCAAACCTCCACTGCAGGTTTTCCCCTTTCCTGCCTTTGCCTGGGGGGCCAGGGAGCTGCAATGTCCCCCTGGAGCCACTTGTCTTTGCTCTGACACTACATGTGGAGTGGCTGTGACTCACCAAGCACATTGCGGTGAATGAATTTGTAAGCAGCAACGTTACAGAGCCTCGGGGTCTGCAATTGTTCACTGCCTGGTGGAATTACTGGGTTTTACTCCATCACTGGGACGCACTGATGGTGATGGAGTACCTAATTAGGTGGCAGCAGTTGCTAACGCGGGTGCTCTGGGGTGTTAGGAGGCAGCTGCGCCCTGCAGACAGCCTGGGGAGCACGGGGGTCTCGGGCTAATGGGGGTGCGTGGGCACCATGCTGAGGCTACGCGTGCCCAGCTGCCTTGCCTGCCTCTCTCACACAGCCTGGTCATGCTGTGTGCAGTTCTGGCTGGAACTTACTCAACCCCTTCGTACACCAAAAAAGGAGCAATTTAGAAACCCACCTAGAATAATAATTCCTTCTCCCTTGTTGTTATGAGTGCTTTTGTGTTGCTGTTGTGAACCATAGGGATGCTGATTGCATTCAGAAGGGCTCAGAGTTGTTTGACCATAGTTTTGAATTACCAAGTACTAAAATAAATGTTTATGGCTCCAACAACTCTGGGTTTAAAACCTTTTAACAGTATAAACAGGTGCATGGAAGGGGAGGATTTGCATCAGTAACTTTTAAAAGATGTTATGAAAGTTGATGCTTTTGTGAACTGTTGCTCTGTGTGTAATACATATCTTAAAAATAATGAAAATTGTCAAATGAAACCTCGTAGCCTTACTGTTACCACTCACAGGGCAAGTTATTGCTTGCATCTCCAGTGACCGGTACTGCAAAAGTAATAGGTTTGTATATAGTGTTGTATGCCTTTCCACTAAGGTTATTTGAATTGGGTACATGAGTATGTCTCAAGGATAAGTAAGGTAAGTGCTTGGGATAAGCTTTATTTCGTATGAGGTCACTATGTAGAAATTTTATTTCAAGAAGCAGATTTTGCATCTTCTCTCCTGTGTTAGCCATCTGTGCTGCACCTTTACCTTCCCTGCTGTCACTGGACCTCATTGTGGATTTTCCCCTTCCTTGTTTGCTGTGTGTCTCCTCCTCCCCTTCCTATAGCCCTCGAGGAGCCAACTTTTGTGGCTTTGCAATTAAGGAAATGTTTCCTTTCATCTGAAGTCGAGCACTCTGGGGCATGCCGATAGCTGCAGGTTGGAGGTGGAGTGGCAGCCCCTGACTGCTGCAATGGCTGTGGGTGGCTGCAGCCCAGCGTGGGGACTTTGCAGCCCAGCACGGGGTCTTTGTGGCCCAGCACAGGGACTGTGCAGCCTGGCGTCAGCCACCAGACATTGGGGACCAGTACAGGAACTTTTCTGGGAGAGCTGCAGGAGAGAAATGGAGGAAGTCATGCCTCCAGTGGTGTTAGGGAAGTCAACAGGTTACCAAAAACCAAATAAACTGAAAAGGCATGTAGGTGCTCAGTGCAGGGTCATCAGTAAGCACTGTCCAAAAGGCACAGAAGAATACCAGATGGGGAAAAAATGGCATTTGCCATGGATGTCATCCATAGTCCAAGAAATTTTAAGCCAATTTTACGCAATATATTCTGGTCTTAGTATGTCACCGAGATGCTTTTGGTGTATTTTTTTGAGTAATAAGCTCAATAGCACTGTGTGAGAGCTACAGTCTGGCATTGAGCTGTAATGGCACTCACCTCCTCCTTATATTCATTGTGAGCAACATCAGCTGTATTTGGAGCAGGGGAGCTGGAGTTTGACTGGAGCTGGCTCATATGCAGGGAAAAGAATTGAGAAGAAAATGAATGAGCTCTTGCAACAAGAACATCTGGCTATACTTCAGTTTCCTTTTCTTCTCACCTCTCACTATTTATATGTTAGTTTCTGTCTGAGTTTTGAAAGACATTGTATGTGCTACTTACTGGAATCATTTTCTGAGCACAAGTTATATTCATTAATATTACAGAGTTATACATCTTGTATGAAGTGAAGCATCGAAAGTGCTTCTTGTATTCGTATTCTGATAGAGACATCCTACAGGGACTTAGGAAACAATTATATTTTGCTGTCAGTGGTTTGTAACATAGAATTTATTATACTTAATACCAAACGTACTGTGTGCCGATAGCACATGGCACATGCAAAAGAAATTCCAGAAACACAAACCTTGCTTCAGTGGGGAACAGAATTTCCTGAAAAGCAAACACTGAAATGAAAAGCATGTCATCTTCTCCAGCTTAGCGGCAAAAGCGGATATACTTGTGTGCCTGATACAGGCGTTGTGTTTTAGGAGGATGGGTTTTGTAGAAGACTCATGTTCAAACTTGTCTAGCTTGTCATTAAAAAAGTAAAGTTCATTACTGAAAATATATCTTTTTAATGAAAATGGAGCTTACTATATATAATGGTCATTTCTTATTACTCTTTCCATAAGGTTAAAGAGCTCTTTTGCGTTGAACAAGCAGAATGGGAAACTTTCAGCTAGTTTAATAGTGTTTAAGGAGTCTTTTTTTTTGATAACGATTCTGAGAAATCACTAGGAGGAGGACTTTTTAGATAAGAGTATTGAGTCAATCCATGGTGGCATGGAAAGCCTTACACCCACCCAACAAGTCTGCCAAATGCTGTCAGTATTTGGCTATCAAGCTGGTGGCTATTTCTCCCTAAAGCTCAAGTAGACCCAATTGTAATTCTTCAGCTACCTCTATCAAACATCTTGTTTATGGCCTATAAGAAGCTGAAGATTAGTATAGTTTTCCCTCTTATCCAAGAATTCCTCCTCTGCAATGTGCATTAATTTTCCTT
Source organism: Fulmarus glacialis (assembly GCF_000690835.1). Lineage (NCBI taxonomy): Eukaryota > Metazoa > Chordata > Aves > Procellariiformes > Procellariidae > Fulmarus > Fulmarus glacialis. Next base: position 41,917 of record NW_009217408.1, read on the forward strand.
GTGTTGGAATGCCTTGCATGAAACTACTAGTAGTTTTCATTTCCAGATTCAAAACTACAGTATTCTAGCCAAATGATTTTGTAAGAGATTTACTCTGAGGAACTGTTTTCATTGAAGATAACATACACTTAAGTAATGTCTCGTGTAATAATGATAAAATTTGTACTTTTACTGGTTCTGGATCAAAGTTGATAAGCATTGTCTTAACTCATGGCATTGAAATCAAAAGAAAATTATAGTAAACATCAGCGATGACTAGGTTTTACATTAGAAGGTTACATAAATGTTTAATTTCAATCAGCTTGGATTGACTGCGGTCACAAGCAAATTGTGGTTTTGCTTGTGTCTTTAAGTGAGGTGGAAGATAAATATGGAGACTTTCCAAAATCTCATGCACTAGTCTCAGAAGTTTCGGTTGTTGAATTGAACTAATGAATGTGCTTTACATATGTTCTTGAAATACAGACTTTTGCCTTGCTTGGCCTATGGCCCTGGGAAGCAATTTTCCTGGTAGTGTCTGCACTCTTTCTCCTCTGTACTTGGCCCTGGGGACAAGAGGAGCAGGTTTGTACTGTGGCGTGACCGAGAATCCGTTGTGGGATAGGCAGGGACTGTCACTGCCTTGGTATTAGGTGAAACTAACCAATTTAGGTGAAAAAAAAGAGTTGTATTACTGGTTTTCTTACTCTTGATGAATTTAACCAACTAATTAAGATGAATAAGATCTTTTGGAGTCATCCAGTTACATTTGCCTTTCAATGTGAATAATTTGGTATGCTGAAAAATTCTGGCATGTGGCAGAGAGGCCAGCTTAGGCTTACTATTTATGCTCACACTCCTGTACTAAGGTTAAATGAGTTTAACACTTTGGGACTGAAACTAAGCATCCTTTAACCTTCAGTCCTGAGTCCCCATTCTCACTTTGGTGAGTGCCGACCGTGCAGAATGGCAGCACAGCCTGTCAGAGCAAGCAGCTCGTGTGTAAGGTAATGTCAGTGACTTCAAAGGTGGAATGCTTCATCAGCGCTGCTGTTTTGTCTGCACTCCTTTAAACTATGGGATCTGACCTTTATTAGGTAATATTAAAGTCCCATTTTGGTATGGTGAACGGCTTTACACAGTCTTGACATCTGACCCTGATATTTCAGAGACATTGCTCACTGTTATTCAGCTTTTAAATGGAGTCAGTAACATTTCTTGAAAAAAGACTTTGAAGGTCAAATCCTGTCCTGTCAATGCCATATTAACCCCATTAGTTTCAGTAAGGTATACACTCATTTTAGCCGTATTGCTTCCTCCTATGTTACTTCAAAGTGGTAAATTACTTTAAAGGTCAACTGTTAAGCATTAGAAATTCTAAAAATTAAATGCTATCTTTAAGAAAGAACTCCTTACATCTCACATGAACTTACAACAGTTGGTCTCACTTCACAAGGCTTTCTTTGCAGTCCCAAAAAAACTTACTTGTTTGTCTTATATTTTTTGGTCAGACTCAAATTCCTCTCCCAGATCTTATGGTTAATTTATAGTAAACGAATACCTCATAAAATGTATGATTATTATACAAATACATTATTATAGCCATTTGTCTTTTTGTTTGTAAATTCCACAAATTGAATGTCTGGGTGACGGATGTTTATGGAGATGCAGTTGATAGCACGGACTGAGCCCAGGCACGACACGGTGCTGAGGGTCATGAATGAGCCGCCTTTCCCATGACAGGCAGGAAGGGGCTTGATGCCTACTAATGCGGCCTCACAAACCACATTCCTTTAGAAAAAAAGAGCTGGTGTTGATCGATGAATATGCTTCCTCCATCCACGCCCGTATAATAGAACTGAGATTCACGCTGCTGTGTTTCAAATGTGACACAGAAAAGTCCAGACTCCCCCAGGGAGTTAATCACGCACCTGACCATAAGTGTCTGGATTATGGTCAGTTTTGTAGATGAATATAGTTTTATCATTCAGCTATTAGAGAGAGACCAATTAATTCTTTTGCTACTCTATAAACCCAGAGTAATTGCACTATGTCCTAAATATGTTAATATGAGAATTGTCCTTGTGTACTGTCTTCATACTAGGTCAGGATACTGCTGTTCTTGCAGCAAATCTTGACTTTCTTTGGTGCAATTGTAACACAGGTAGGCCCTGGTACTAGCGAAGAAATCTTCACAGCACTTTCGTATTTTATATTCTTTAATGGCAAGAAACAAAAATATATATATGCTGCAAGATTAAGGAATTAGTCCATTTCCTGGAAGGCCAGAGGACCACACTGCTGAAATGGTGATTGATTCTATTCTCAAAGATGAACTAGAGAGGTTTTCTAAACCTGACTTGTTTGTTTTGGCTGGCTGTTTGCTGCCACCTTGCTGAGATTTTTCTTTTGCTGCTTGAATCTGCTCCAGACTCTTCAGAACCTGAAAATTGCCAAAGCTGATGACAAGTAAGAAGGAGCAAGTGTTGGTGCAGTGCAAGGAGAATGCAAGCTGGCAACGGGTGTTAAAAGGACCAATATTTCTGCTGTTGTAGCCCGTGGCAGACTCAGTACCCGTGGGTATGTGTTGCCCTATCTGTGCATTCTCCCAAGAATGGAAAGCAGATTATCTGCTTTCATAACCTGTCTCCTTCTCTCTGCTGCTCTGGTAGTGCTAGTGGTACAGTGCAGGTTTGTTCAGCAGTGCCTCTCATGGGACCAAAAAGGTAAAGTTCAGGCTTTATCTATGCCCTATCTTGATCTGATTAGGAGAAGATGCTACATGCCGGCTCCTGCGGACCAGTTTCAGGGCTTGTCTGTGTGTGCAGCTGGTGGAGAGTAAGGCTGTACCCGCATGCATAGATGTGCAGGCTGAGCTGGAGTATAGAATTTAAAGTTGGTATTCATTACAGAAGTTACACACAGAGAGCATGCAGGATGAATGCGTAAATACAGCCAACACTGATGTACAGATTGTGTGTGACTTTGTTGGGTATCAAATGCCTTAAAAAAGGTGCAAAGTAACTTCCAGCTGTGTGCTGGGGAGCTGTGTGATAACACTGGAAAATGCCTTTATCTTGTTTGCCCTCTTCTTTTCTCATTCCCTGGTAGTAAGACTTGGTTACTAACTTTCAAACTGCTGAGCAACTTTTAACTGCTTGTGTATACTTAAAAAAAACCACCTCAGTCTGGCACTAAAATACTTCCTAACGTTCTCTGAATCAGTCTGTCAAGCAGGGGAGAGTTCAGTTCTGCAGTAGTGATGGCCATTGCCACAATTTATGTGATTGAAAACAAAAGTTTTGTAAGCAGGAGGTTATAGTGGCAAAATTACTCCACAGGTTTGCATGGTGCTGTAGGAATGCTTGCTAGCTCAATGTAAAGACTTAGCATATAGACAGCTGGAAGCTTTCTTCATGTCCCTTAGAAGTGTAGTGTTGCAGAGAGCCCCATGAGTTTGGTAGCTGGAGGTCAAGTCATACTGCAAGGTATCCCTAGTGAAACAGGAAGCCTTTGCTTGGGTAACCGAGTTGAGCCCCAAGGCTCAGAAAATCCTCAAAGTAACGCAAAGCAGGTCCTGGTTTGCAAAACCAGCACAAAACAGCAAATGCATTTCTAACTGTAGCTTGATAACAAGAATATGTAAACAGACTTCACCTGGTTTCACGTTTAACTGCAACGTTTCTCGCAGCTCAGACTTGGCTGGCTCTTTCCTCCATAACTGCCAGTTATGCAAATTGATTAATTTGACAAATTTCTGCCTTTTGTAGCAAGTCATGTTCAGAACAGGAAGAGTGAAAATCTAGTACGTGGTAAAGTTGCTCGTCAAGTGTTGTGCCACGCATGCATGTAAAGGAGACTAATAAACACTTTCCAGCACGGAAATGCATGCTTTGGACATCACCTACAAAATTAAGGAAGGAGTGCCAAATCCTGCAACGTGTTTCAAATAATCTGATGTTTGAGGTTATTTGTAAGGTTCCATCCCCTGGAGTCATGTGGCTGCCCAAAAACATCACCTTTCATTTAAAAGATTTTAAAAAAAAAAGTAGGAGAGCCACACAGTCTTCCTTAAAGAGAAAAACTAAATCTCAAGTGTTTAAAAACAAACAAACAAATAGATAGCAAATTAAAAGAATTCAAACATGTACATGTTTCTGCTCAGCCTCCGTTGCAGTCCTTCCCCAGCCATCGTGCTCTGTGGGCAGTGTGGGGTGAGGTGGCAGGGGCCATGGTGGGGTGGCCGCGAGCCTGGGGGGAGCCGTCTTTCCGAGCACCTCTCCTTGTGTGCACCTGGAGCACGTTCATGGGAAGGTCACTGCAGCAAGGAGGAACCAAAGAGGGGCCAGGCAAATTCGAAGTACGAGAGCCAAATTAAGACATTTCTTTTGCTGAGACCCACAGAAATCACTGAAGAGGGAAAATGGAGCCTTGCTGAAATTTTCAGCAAGGGAAGGGAGATTAGCAGACAGGTATGTCCTACTTTGTCGCACACTATGAGCTGTTAGAGGAGTGGGTGATGGGGTGGGCTTGGTATTTTTTCTATTTTACTTTCAACCTGGAGGCGGCTAAATAGGAATGGTTTAAAATAGTATCGTAGTTGCCATAGATACTTGTTTAAATTGAAAATAGAGGTCTGGACCAAGCTTTTATTCTGTCCGCCAAAGCAAAACTTGGACCTGAGTGATGAAACCTGAGTGGGTTTGAGGAGTCACGCTGAAGCTTGCGTTGCCGCAGTCAGTGATTCAGCCACGCCGCAGAGGATGTGGATGTGTTTGACGTCACTGAGCAGCTCCAGCAAGGGTTCACATAGGCCTGAGACTCTGGGAAGGGAAAAATCCTTCATGCTTCAAACATTTTCCTCCTTTTTTTGCCCCAGGAGGTCTGTAGAGCTCGGAAAAATGCCATGGAATGCTGCTTTCCTGGGACTGGGTTTGATTTTTATTTTTTAAATGTTACTGTGCAACAAAGCAGTAGTTCAGCTGGATAAAAGCATCCTATTAAGGTAAATTCAGTTTATTTGTCCCAGGAATGTGTGGCAAATGTGTATCTAATTACAGATAAGGCAACTAAGCCTTTCATCTTCTTTCAGTGAAAAAGAATCTGCAAATAAAGTGGAAAATGTTTTGGTGAAATCTATGAAGGTCTTTTCAAGGATTTGGTTATCACAAATGAGCCCCACTTAAGGGAATTGGAATGTTTCGCCCTATCCTTCTGCTTTGTGGGTGGCATTGGATATATTGGGACAATTTCAGCTGACGCTGGAAATCCCTTACTTTGAGATAAAAATCTGTTGTTCTGCCTTTGGAGATTTCTGGTTTCATCTGTCCATTTTTAGATGGGGAGGGCAAATCAGTACTGGTCCGGTGAAGATGACGGAGATGCACAGAATACATCAGTTGAGTCTGGCCTGAGAAGTGCATACTTAATATTGTGTCACATTTCCTCTCCAATTTCTTGCTCAGTAGGTGGTAGAGAATTAGTGCTTAATTACTTGCAGGCTGTGGACAACAACCAGCCCCCTTAAACTGTTTACATTTCTGGATAAGGCTGGAGCTGAATGTTCTTTGTGGTTCAGTCTTTCTCTAAATCTATGGAAGACTTTATAGTGCTTGTTTATCTTTTATACCATATACAGGGATAAATGTTTGTTCCCAAAGAGCTTTTATCTATTAAAAAAACCCCATTCACCCACGTCTATATCACATTATGTATGATAAATCCGTTTTATACCATTCAGCTTCCCAGCTTGTGAAAAGGCACAGTCTGTCGTTCAAGAGGCTTGTGCAATTGCGGGAGTTCATAGCTGAGCAGAAAATCAGATCCAAGTTTTAAAGGTGGAGCTGGAGTTCTAGACTTGCTTGGATACAAGGAATTACATCTAGCAAACATCACTTGAATAAAACATTAATTTCCCATTAAAAAACATTATGTTGCTCTGATAATTGTTCCTGTTTTGAGTAATCCTCATTTCCTGCATATCTCTGGTGACTCATCACAGCAGAGATCTCATCCATTCTGCTTTGCAGATGCTCTCAAGCTGTCTATTCCCGATCTGACTCAGCTTCTTTATCATCAGCACCTTCTCTTGTTGCTATTGTGAAAATGTATGCCTCGCGAAGGACTTCGTTCTCCTTCCAGCTTAAAAATGACTGGCATTGCTGGCTACACTTTTAAATTTAACTCAAGTTTTAAGAAAGTTAAAAATTCACATTTGATGTTTTCGGGTTGTCTCAAGTCTTGAATCTGCAGCTGAGAAGCCCAGATTGCAAAAATGTATGCCTCTCTCAGTCCTTATCTCTATCTATAATGGGAACAAATCTTTCTTCTTTTCAGATTTTCTGTGAGTGGTTTGCCAGTGTAATAAATTCCCAATGTGATCTGTGCATTCTATAATTTCAATTACATTTTACTTCAAGGGGTTAAAAGAGATGGGTGGTGCGTGGGTCTGCATGTGCATGTCAGCTATCGCCTCTGTAACAAGGTTTGAGATTCTGTTACTGAAGTTTGTAGGTAAATTCAAAGTTTTAAGAAAGGTAATTGGTGCATGGTGTACTAAGCAACAAAACCACAGGATTCAAAGGAATCCTTGTTGAATGTACGGCTTAGAGGACTACAATACTCTGGAGTGTTTTATGCCTCCACGCAGTATGTTCTAGCACATTTAAATTCAGAGCCCTCAGAGCTGTGGTACAGCTGCGGGCAAGTCTCACACCATGTTTGTATTGCTGGTGCGACATGTTTGTCAGCTTTGGGGTGTACAGCAGGACCTTTTATGACTCTCACTTTGCAATTTGGGCTAAAGGAGTGGAAGGTGCAGGTGTCATAACGGTATAACTCCTGTTAGAATTAGGTGGCTGTAAATACGCGTTTAAGACTTACTGCTGTTAGTTAAAAGCTACAGCAAATTTTTGATCCTGAAGCAACACCAAAAGTTTCTGCCAGGAGTGCTGTGGGTGATGGGGATGTGTGCAAGGAGGAAGTGAAGGCCTCTTGCACAGATGAGTCTTTCCTTCTTCTCTCTGTGTTTCTTCTGCATGTTGGGCTGGATTACTGCTCAGGAGGTTCATTGTCCAACTCATTAGTAGCATTGAATCGTACAGATAAGCTTTCTTTTCCTGTTTTAAGTCACCTTCATCCTCCTATGAGCAAAATGGAATCTGATATTTAATATACAGTGCATTGCAGTGAATAAATAATTTGTTATGCTTTTCTAGCGCTTTCACTACTTAAGTTATGCACTCTGAATTGGGACTGCCGTTGTACTACTTGGAGTTGTCCTCTTGTCACTTGTACTGGAAGATGTACATGCAATTCATGATAGCAGATCATCTCTACTTTTAATCGACTTTTCCACTCTTTGTATTATCGGCAGTTACTTAAGCTTCTTAGGTCGTATTTGGGTAAAGGTTTGCTTTCCATACTGAAAACAGGTTCTAGTATTAAAAGTTGCACACTGACAATAGCTTTCACTCAATGACTGATGATAGAGAGAGGAGTTTTGGGATAGTGCCGTGCTTCATATGGTTCTTTAGATATATCTGTCATTTGAGGTGGTTACCTCAGCTGTCAGTCTGTTAAGATTATGTAAAGGTTTTAAATTATCTCCTCTTTGCATGGCCAAAAAATGATTCAGTCCTCTTGCATATTGTATTACCTCAAGCTCTTGGTATTTATTATGCATGCAATCAAGAAATTAAAAGTCTGAGGCTTGCAAAGATTTATTTAGTAGCATTTAATAGCTATCTGTTTGCTAGTAATTTGGTTCAACAGAATGAGAAATTTATTTTTGAATTGTCTTTTAATGAGCAGATAAGCAGGTTTTTCTATCACTCTAAAACTTTGAGTTGTCACTTCAGGGCTGCGTTTTTACAAATGGAAATTGTTCTCTCTTGCATAGGTAGCAAGCTGTTGTGGTAGTTTCTGTTGGTTTTAATGGAGCTTGATTTTAAATACCCCATTAGCTAAAAGAAGAATAAGAAACTTTCTCTTTTATTTTAGAGATATTTCTTTTACTGTATATTTGATACTTGATGGAATTTGTACAGCCAGAATGAACCCCTAAATGATTCCCAACTCTATGAAGATCTGTATGTTATTTTTGTCATTGCTTTTGTCATTTGCGGAAACAGTCATGTAAGAAAATTTAAGAATATCTTTATTTTTGAAGGAGTTACATTTATCATGATGATTTTGAACTTGTTCATCACTGGACCTGTACTTATGACTTGAGCAGCAGAGTCTGTGGTCCGAGAAAGCCTCTTGCACAGCAGAGCTCCAGTGCAGTGCGAATCTACCTGGTCCTGCAGCAGTGAAACGTCACTGTGTCACGATCAAAAAGAGCACCTGAAGGTGTGTTGAGAGAAAAATGAAATAAGTAAATACGGTGCTGCTTTGCTAGTGATATGGCGGTTTCGTGGCTGCACCGCATCTGTGCCCAAGTAAAGAAGGGCTTACGCAGGGTTGGCTCCACTGATGTGCAGGGGTGACTCTGCCCTGGGCTTCTTCCAGGCTGAGAGAGGTTTGACACAAAATCCTGCCACTGGGAGGAGAGGAGAGGAGAGGAGAGGATGGCTTGCGACGTTGGAAAACCTGTCTTTGGAAGAGCCAAGGCAGACAGAGGTATTTCCTACGTGGTAAGGATTTCTGCGACTGAAACAGAGGATGAGCAACATGGTGTGTCTCTGTGGAAAGTAAAAATAGTTTTAATTAACTAATGAACTAGCTGTGATTTAACTTAATGCTGCTGAAACCGTTCATATGTCCAACTGAAGTTTTCTGAAAGGAAGGAACTGAACTGCATTGCAAGGGGTGAATTCAGTGCCCGGGCGCTCGGTGCCTGAGCCTGCTAAGCAGTAAATCGGTGTTGGGCATGTGCAGATTCTGCTGCAGATCCAGAGAGTACCATCTCCACTCTGGCCGAACCAGTTCCGTTCAACCACTCCTTTTGTCAGAGCTTGGAAACTGCTCTGGGGGAGGGGATTTCAAAGTCTAGCACAGCTGGTTTTCCGCTTCCAGTCTCTAAATTGAAAAAAATGTGTGTGTGTGAGAAGGTGTGGATCTACCAATTTTAAAAAGATCAAAGCCTATTTTGCACTTAAACGTGGTGTTAGTTGTCCTAAATACTGGTTGGGCAAGCTGAGTCTCGGGAGGGCAGATATTTAAAAAAAAACCCCAGAGAGGATTTTTGTGTGTGTGCAGTGAGGCCCTGCCTGGCATTAAGCTGGTCCTCCCTGGGGCACCGCAGTCGGGCTGCCTCTCTCCGCCTGGGCCAGCCAGCCTCACAGCGTTTCCAGGAGTTTGGTGTCTTTGATATCGCTATCTGTCTGTCAACTTCAGCTGGAAGTCTGGCTAACAACTTAAAAGTGTATGAGATTGGAAGTTGTTATAGAGATATGTAATGTGCAGGTCTGTGGGGCGTTTCTTTTTGACATGAGGTATGAAAGTGAAAAAACCAAAAGAGCAGAGGAGAATCTGCATGTTCTTCCAGTGTGGTCCTGTAACAGCATTTAGGGTTTTTCTTTTGCTTTTTCTAATCAGAAATTTAAAATTAAAAGTCACTGCTGATGAAGCCTGTAGATGACATGTAGGCTGAGGGAGCGATGAGTAACAAGGAGGCCTGCACAGGGCTATGTGGATTGCTTGCACTTTAGCACAGTCAAATGTAAGGTCATTCACCCAGGCTCTTCAGTCAGGAAGGAAAATGAAAAAGCTAACTCTGTCTTCTTACAGTCTGGCAAAGCAAACAGCTTTGCATCACACAGGGCTTAAAGCTGCCATGAGGTTTACAGAATAGAGATTGGGGTGACTGAAGATGTACTCAGCATCCCTACTTCAGCTGTCATTACAGTTTTAAGGCTGGTCTTCCTATGAACAATTAATGTGCACAAAATGACTTACCTTTGGATACTGTGTTGTGATAAGCAGCATCAATCCCTACAGGTAAAAAGTTCACTTCTGTCATGTGCAGTTTGTGAAATCCTATGAAAAAAAGAAAAAGAAAACAAAGGAGTATTGTGTCAGGGTAATAGAAATAGGTAAGTAATTGCTGCTTCATCTCTGTTTTACAGACATGGGTATATTTGGCACTGCAAATTCTCAGATATTTTTAAAGAAACACAGAATAGTAAGTAAAGCGTGGGGGATTTTGGTGAATATCCTTATCCATTTTTAAGAAAGTCAGAAAGAGACTTAATAGTACATGTAGTTCTTACTTTTTCTTGGCTTCTTGCCAGGGCATAGCTTTTTTTCCCCTGTGTCCTTCAGTTTACTTCAATTATGACTTATTTGCAAATGTAATTCTTGGGAATGTCATTCAAAAGCCATGTACTAAAAGACAAGGCAGGTCTTCATTTTTCACAATATCAGATTAAGCTGTAGAAGGTGCGATCTGCTGCATCTAATGAGACATATGGCTGGCCTCTTTTTTTTTTTTTCTCTTTTTTTCTTTTTTCTTCTTTTTTTTTGTCAGCTGAAATAAACTTTTAACTATGTGGAAGTAAATCATAACTAACATAACGCTCATACCTGTGAGCTGAAGCTAGTTGAGCCAAGTCTCCTGGGGGGAGGCAGGAA
>NW_009217408.1:52486-76384 GCF_000690835.1 Fulmarus glacialis
TATAGTAAATCAAGCGAACAATGCACAGGGTTTGCATGAACTCCTCAGTGTCAGCAGAGCTGGGGATTGCTCACGAAGGTTAACGTTAGCCTAGAGAGGCTGATCTGTTGGCTCCTCCCCTGGACGAAGGAGGAACGTGGGCTGCTCTAGAGCAGAGCCAGCCAGTAGCCCTGGAGTCCCCCGCAGCCCTGGGCTGGCATAGGGCTCTGCCACTGGGACTGCAACCAGCCACCAGCAATGGGGGTCCTGGCCCACGGGAGCAGCACACGGGGCTCCCATTCAGTGCTGGAGGGTCATCCCAGGACCCGGGTGTGCCGGTCCAGCCAGCCAGCCCGAGGGAATTTGCTGGCACCTCCTGTGCAGAAGCCATGCCTGCAGCCGTCCCTCCCTTTGGCTCGGCAGCTGATGTGACTTGGCACCTACGAAGGCTTTTGGCACGAGAATTGGCAACCTTTGCTTGAGACAGTGACGTGGAGCAGGAATTCAATTTAAATGTTTTGCCTTGTTGTCTGGAGGAGTCCGTCCCTCCCTGCTGTTGTCAGGATCCCAGGGGATGTTAGCCCCACTGCGTTTTTATCTTTTGTCATTATCCCCATACCCTAGTTTCCTCAAATCCTGCCAGTTACAAAAAGAAAATAAATGTGTTTTTTCATAAAACATAAATCATCATAATAATCATGATACATAATATCTTCTTTATGGGGGAAGAAGGATTGGGAGGGGGATTTGTATTGCACCACCTCTGGTAAGTGAAGGTTACGGCTATTAAGAGAAAAGTACCTTGATAAGATGGTTAAAAAAAATATATCTAAAAATTGCATGCTAACTTGGATCCTACTTTAAAAAAAAACATTCTGTAAAGGTAGTGTGTGATGGACCCATTTGTTTATCTGAGGTGACAAAGGAAGGAAAAAGTCATCTGAGCAAGAGATCTGTATGAAATGAAGATGACTTCAGCCATGCTGTACATAACTTTATAGACGGGAACAATACCTTATTCTAGCCGCCAAAACAGTTCTTAAGGCATTGAGAAGATTTTCAAGATATGCGTGAAGAGAGGTTATTGTGAATTAGACTGCTGCGATTTAAATTTATGGCCATATTGAAGGGAAAGTATCCTCAGCTTGAAGTCATTCTAAGTAGTGTCAGGTCAGTCTGTCCTCAGTATTTAAAGTAATAAAAATAGTTGTAAGAAAGTGGACGCATTGCAATGAGGAAGAATCCTGAGAGGCTGAGCGTTTGTGGAGCTGTGACTGTAGTTATTAATTGCTGATTGTAGGTATATCTTTGTAAAATTTCAGATCACTTGCATTCCTCCAACAGAGTTGGTAATGGATGGTGCTGGGCACATAGTTCATAAGTTCAAGTTGTAACTTGTTTTCTTATACTGGCCTGGATTGTGAAAATATTACATCAAGAGTTAAAAATGTTGAGTCTTTCTTTTTAGCAAATATCACTGGATGTCAAGCAAACATATCAAATTTAATTGACTTCTTAAACATATGAAGTGTTTTGGAACTATTCCACGGAAATAGCATTTAGAAAGTCTTACCTGTCGGTACTGTTTCTGTTCAAGTTGGATCTATATGTTGCTGGCAGAGAACTGGGCAATCTGGGCTCTTGCTGGTCTTGGGCTGATTTTGTTTGAAGCCAGATGTTGACTGTTGGGAATTAATGTAACCTTCTCTGTTTAAATGCCCATGTATTTTCCTCATTTGCTGTTGTTTTTTATGTGCCAACCCCATTGTACAGATGTTTGTAAAATAACTTTTTTTATCACTGATTCTCAGTGACAATTGATGTCATGAAAATTTTTGTGCCCTAGATGTAAATTGGCATCAAGCCTTGGAAAGCTGGAAGCGGCAAAACAGTTTCCCTGCTCCTAGGCAATTAAGCAACTATAATATGGGAAAATTTGTAGAGAGGAAGAGAATGCGGAAAGCAAAATTGTATTTAGAAGGCTTCTTTTCACTTCTTTCAGTATTCAGTATTACTTCTTCACTAAATAACTTTAATCCACAAATCAAGTGCATGGAGTTGCACTAATCATTACTTTAACAGATGATGGTGTGGAAAAGTAATTAGCTTTAAATAACAAACTGTTACGCTACGCCAGGCAGTTTTGCTGTATACTTCATATCCTGTAAATGTAAGTCATCTTAATATCATTATGAATTCATGAAACTGTTAACTCAGGTTTCCATGTTCTCTCAAGTTCTTGAAATATTATTCATTCGTTTATAGTGCTAGTCAGTTCATGTGCAGACACCGGAGATTAAAAGTTATATAAAAGTCAATGAACCGCTGCACAGGAATAAAATCTTTTCCAATCGTACGAATTCAGTGCAAGTATCATATTACTTTGATTTCATCCGTTGGCTTGAGGTGGTTGCAAACAGGAATTGTGCAGTGGGGTGGTGCAGCGCAGACACCGTATGTGCTGGTGCTGCCAACAGTATAATGGATCTCCTCTTCTCAGACCTTTAATACCTGCTGAATACGAGCTCAGGGCTAATAGCACTTTTAAGAGCACTTAGAATACACTGAGCATTGGGCATCCTGACTGAAATCAGAAGCTTTGCTGAGTCAGCAAGCGAAAGTGCAAAAAGGTTTAAGACTGATAAAGGGCTAGGCGAAGCACGTAGACCAAAGGAGCAGTGCGGTGGCCAATAACTATAGCATCAGTAATTGTGGGCACTCTGGATGGTTGTTTTGTGTCCTGACACAGAGGGAAAGGGATTGATTTTTTCTGTTGAAGAGTTTCCAAAAAGATGCAGGAAAAGAGATAGCATTTGAGGGGAGATGAGGAAAAAGGGTAATGAGAAATAGGAGTAATGTGTGCAGGTAGCAAAGGGAGAAGACTAAGGGACTCAGAGACGAAAACCAGTAGTGAAACAGGGAAACCTTCCAGGGTAAGAGCTACAGGGAGCCAGCTGGACACAGATGACATTACTTAGTGTTGTTGGGGGCTGTCGCTGCTGTAGTTACTTCTGTCTGCCCCGGCAGCTGGGTTACCGATGCTTTTATCAATATGGTACAGTGCCACGCGTGCAGCAGACTCGGCTCATGGTCACAGCTGCGTGCACAGCACTGCCTTTGCCCAGTGTAATTTGGGTGAGACAAGAAAATTAAAGAATGGTCCTAACCTGAAACATGTGGATGGCACTTTTCTGTTGTTGAAAGCTGAATATTCATATTTTATATGAAAGTTTTTGTAACAAATTGCCTAGAAAGCTTGTGATCCCAAGAGGTTTTACATTGTCTTTTGCCAGATAGCCGATCTTTCATTATAATGTGGTTGCAATGCATTTAACTTGAATTTAAAAACAAACAACTCCTCCTCCCTAAAAGCAGCCTTGCCAATAAACTCTGTTGGTGGTCCTAACCCTTGCCGAAGGGAGCACGGCTCAGAGTGGGTGCTTCTCCCGGAACCTTTGGAGCTCCCCATGGCATGGCAGCCTTAACCTTTAGTTGTGCTGCCGTTACAGAAAAGTCTTCTCCCATGCCCTTGTACTGAATATCGGAGCTGTAGGGACAGTGTTAGGCCTCAGAAAGCTTTCTATCTCATCTGTGGAAAGGAGTGGAAAATCCTTCAATGCAAAATGCATCTTAGATACCTGCAGCTTGGACTAGTTGGGTCGGTGGCCTTCCAGAGCACTCCTGTCTTGGAAACAGGTACATTTTTCTTCAATTTTTTAGAAGGACTCACCTATCTGATGTCATAAGAATTTCTGGCTTTCATTTTGGTTTGCAGACACTGCGAAGATATGTGCCAATACTGTGCTATAGTCATATATACCCCATCTTCCCTCCACCCCTCTTCCTTTTCATTGCAGGTTTATACAGAGTGGCAAAGCCACACCAGAAGTCAGATTTTGACCCTGTATTTCCAACTGTATGGTAGAGGGGAACAATTCTTCACCTCTCACCCCTGCGTGGCCCTTGTCCTATGTGAAATCTGATGTCTCGCAGTGATTAGGAAACAGCTGGCAGTTAACAAAGAGTGTTTGTTGACTGGGAGAAGCAGCAAGTTCAAAGTTGAACCCCTCCCTTGATTAAGAAAGATGCATTCCTTACTGGGGGAGGGATCTGGCTGGTGCCCGGCCACTGCCAAGAACGTGCTGTACCGTTCTGTGTTGTCCTGCACGTTGCACCCTTTCTCCTTCCCACTGAGGTCTAGATCAGTTTATCAGCGATGGGGGCAACGGAGGGTGGAAAGCGGATTAGCAGCTTCCGGACCTTGTAGGAATGCAGCTAGTGCTAAGCGCAGAAGCTCTCATCTCATAGGTGTCATCGGAAAGCACATTATTCTGGAGTTCATGTCTGCATTACGTCAGGTTTCATCTCTGAAGTCTTAAAATGTTTGAGCTTTAGTGCTGTAAGAGAGGATTTCCCCTCGCATGAGTTAGTCAGGTATTGAGGTTACGAGTTAGTGGGTTTAAATGTGACCCGGAGCCTGGCAGAGGTAAGGAGGGTTCTTCCCACAGGAACTTATCTCCTTTCCTGCCTCCAAGATACTATTTGGGATGTGCGGGATGTGCTACTTGGTTTGTCAGAGGCCTTTCTTGGGAAGAGAAGCTTTTTCGGAGGTTAATAGGAAGAAGTTGCGTCTGATGAGGAAAATGAGGGGAAGAAGATGCAGGGATGCCACTGGCACTCTATTGAGATCTATGGGTTGCCTGTGGATGCTCCCTAGTGTTATATTTTGCTTTTAAAGATCTATTTCACATCCATTTGAGGTTGCAGATGCAGCATAGAAAGGTGTAATTGGCAAATCCAAATAAAAACAAATTAGATCTCAGTGAGAATTCATCATTTTTAAAGTGCTGGAGAGACCAAATATTATGCATAGAGTCCTGCTTCTATGAAGTAGTTTATAAAAGACCTGTTTTGTGGTGATTTACCTTCGTGTACATAAATAACAAAATAAATCAGATTAAATCAGCTACATAATTAAAAATCTACATTACAGTCCCTTTTACAGAATGATGTCAATGTTTGTAAGTAGTACAGTGCATAATGTGCATAGATAGCATATGACAACTCAGCGCTAAGATATTTCTCCTCTTGGTCTGGATCTATTGAAAAACCAAGAGTGGGTGAGTGTATCTTTCACTCGTCCTCTCGGTGCTCTCTGACCTTATTTAAAGAATCTGGTTTTCATGAGGTGTATTGATGCAGGAAGAAAAAAGCACTGAAAAAAATATTGGCCTAGTGATTTTGGTCTCTCTGCAGGCTATAAATATAAATATAAATATATGCCTTTGATTTCAAGGGTGGAAATGCAGCTGGATTGTTGAAACACGGTAACCACACACTTCAGAGTGAGTTCAGGCTGTGAAGCCATCTCTAGACTGAACGCTAGACTATGTTTCTAACCATGCTTTTAACAGTATGTCAGTAGTTACCAGAATTGTGCTTGTGTTTGTAGCTCTTCAGCAAGCAGCTCTGTAAGAACTAACTACCTTATATGTGAAGATAAAATTTATGCTTTATTGGGCTTTCTCCAGAAAAAATGGGCAGATCTCTTCTAAGTGTAGATGCAAGGATCGCGCTCATTTTCCTTAGAAATTAACAGGCCACTGAGAACTCAAGAGGGGTGAGACAAAAACTTTTATTTTAAACACATGCCAACATTAAAAAGCTTGACTCTGCATCAACATTTTGTAGCCTAAGACTATAAACAAACACTGTCCCACTTGAAGCTATGTGCTAACTCCGCTAATGGAGCACAGTTGTTAGGCTAACAACTAAAATTCAGAGAATAATGTAAAGGACCTTGGCCTTCCTAAGCGTTGTGCTCGTCTATGTGGGCCTGTACGATTTGGTGGTGCTCCAAAACCTCTCAGCCACCAAGAGCCTGGTGTTTCAACCGCTTGGATCCCTATACTTCTTGGATGATGACTCGGCAAGTTATTTTCTTTTTGCAGCTATGTCCAGACTTTTCTGGCTTTAAGTATATAGACACTTAGTTCCTTTCTTATGTGCTCCCCTAAGAGGTTTCTATCACCACAAAGTGCTTTGCATGGATCTTATTATCGACAGCCTCCAGTACAGAACTAAGACCATACGCCTATTGCTAGCTATTAGTAGCCTGACTTGAACTAGAAACCTGGATAAGAAGTTTCAAAATTGAACCATCCTGATACTTTGATCATTCAATTATAATTTGATCTTTAAACATGAAGCACTAAAACCACTTCCCTGCTCTGTTTTTTCAGTTACTTCTGTTCTCCATCATCTCCTCCCTTATCTAGCTTCTGTTTCCTCAGCCTGAACAGGTGCTGTGTGTAAATGGACATTGATTTCCCAGCTTGTGGTTTAATATTAAAAAAGAAAGAAAATGAGCAGTGGACTCTTATTTACATACAAATAATAAAACCTGTTTTTTTGGAAATGTATTGATGAAGTGGTATGTAAAGTTCTGCCTATTTTAATATTTTCTTTTACTCTGTTTCAGATGTCTCCTGCAGTAAGTAACGGTAATGAGCCTTTGTGGGAGAGATGAAGAGACTCCTCCACCCTTCATTAGAATTTGCCGCCTTATCCCAAATGCTCCAAAACACATTTAAATCACAGAGTTGGAGCTTTTCACAAGTCAGTCCCTTTTCTCTCTCTTCATCTCTGGTTCCAAAGTAAAATATGTTCAGGAATGTAAATTCCTTTAAAATTGGCTGCAGTCTGTAGTTTCCAAGTAGGAAGTGTAGCCAGAGTCCATTGCAGGAGATCGAATTCCAGCTGAGATTTAACTTGCGCTTGTTTCAGGTGCTGCATGCGGGGTGGTGGAGGCTGTCCCAGTGCTGCTGTGGCACACAGTCCTCCTCCTCCGGCTGCTCAGAGTCCGAAAGAGAAGTCTCTTTCCTAGCTGTGTATGGAGTGCATGGCTGAGCTGGACCATGGCTCTGTCTTTCCAGTCATGTTTGTGCTTGTTTCAAGTGGTGTACATGTAAGAGCTTGAGGAGGAAAAGAATTGCCGCTATCTCTGCAGCTTACAAAAAGCATAAAATGCTGAGCTCGCTGAAGAAATAGTTTCTGTAGAGACAGATACAAGCTGTCAGCTAATGGAATGCTAATCTATTCACAACATCCTTATGATTATTTCATACTTTGTAGGAGACAGATGTTACTTGTTGAATGTTCCCTGTAGGAAGCACTGTCATACTCGATCCCACTGCGCCTCATACAGGACTTGAGTCAGCAAAGGACTTCAGCATGTGTCTAAGTTTCATCAATGCTGCTGAACTAAGGACTTGCTTAAATATAAACGTATTCATAGTTATTCTACATATTCAAGGGCTTTGTGCTTTAATTTTTAGTAAAGGAACAGACAGGGCCTGTAGGCTTCTGGTTCAAACCCTAGCTTTAGGTGAAAACATCCACTTCTGCCATAGTTTACAGTAATTTGCAAATGATTGCCTTACTTGAAGGTGACTTCAGTAACAGTGCTTGCAAGTATGCAATAGTATCGTTAATCTTGATGAACACATACGAGCATGACTTGCTCCTTTTAATTAGGAACATGGAGTTGAAACAAAACATACGAATTTTGTGTGTGATCTGAGTGGTGTAGATTTTTGACAGGGAGGAATTAGGGAATTAAACACTTCATGTCATTGTATTTCTCTTGATATATCGTGGCCAAAGGCTTCAGTGGGGTTACACTGAGCTGCACCATGGGAGACCAGATAGTTTGAGCGGAGGTAAAGTCTGAAGTGGAAATGAGCAAAATGAGTCACCCAATACCTCCAGTGTGAAACCACAGTAATAGTATCAAACAAGGTGCTTCATTTAGAAGTTAAAAACTCCATTTACCTAATTTCCACCCCAAATCATTAATTCCTTAGGGAACTGAAAAACCTTGTTTTCAAGCAGCTCTGGTTCTGATGCATACTGCATGGCAAAACTCCTGTGCTTCCTGCTAGTGGCTGCTAAATTCTCCTGAAACACTCCAAATCATTATCAGCCCATTCAAATTAATATTTCCTCCTACATTTGTAAGGGATAAAAGGAAGTTTGTTTTGTTGCTGTTGACTGAAGTATCCCACTGAATTTTCTTCGCAGTAACTGCTCTGGCACTGGGTGCTTGCTGGAGAATTTAAACCTCCTTGGGGTTAATGGATCAAGGCAGAACCGTGGGCCATCAACTCTTCCAGCCTGTCATTAATCCAGGAAATGCCCTGGGCTGCAATCATTATTGCTGAAATTCTTGCACAAACACTGATTGCAGAACTTCATAAAGAAAAGCCAAAGGAAATGAGAGAGCTCTTCAGAACATCATAAAATAAATAAACTATGTAATTTATTATTATAAACCTGACAAGGACTAGCAAGGAGTACAGTAGGATACCCAAATAAGAAGAGCTGGAGCCCTACAACAACTTTTCTGTTCATTTTAAGCATCCCTATGCACTAATTAGAAACTCAACGGAACTCAAAGGTTTCCTTCCTCTGATGTTGAGAATTTTTTGGTCAACAATGCCCAGCCCTGTCCAAACAGAGCTGGAGGGCACATATTTCACTAGGAACACGTCAGGCTCCTGGGGCGTGCTGCGGATGGCTGACTAATGCTATCGTGTAATCTCATCTTTTCTTACCTTTTCAAGGTGTGCAAGACTGGCTAGGGCTGCTGCTTCTGTTGTTAACACACTGTATTAAGTTACTTTGAAAGTTGTGTTGAGAAACGTAGCAGAGAAAATGAGCTGACACCAGCAGCTAGGGATGAGTCAGTGAGTAAATTTTCCCAGTTTGTTTCAGTAATGTTCTGAATAGAGATGAGCATTCAATTCACAGTGAATAACTTCTCTGATAAATTTTACTGTTTTTCTACTTTGCATGAATTGGTCATGAAGAGAAAGAAAATCTTGGCCTTTTTTTTCCCGAAAATGATTCAAGAGTTTTTCTGTGAGCAGTTTCTGAATGGGCTCTCCTAAAGTGCAGCTAAGGGTGTGTATTTTTAGTCTGTGCTGCATGTGGTTGTACTGATCAAAGCAGATCAAGCACTGGTCATCTGCTTGGGATTTTTTTTCAGTTACCAAAGTTGCAAAACTCAAATACCTAAAAACTCACAACTGCAACCTGAAAGACCAGTGAACTTCGGGGTTGGCTTCATCTGACTTTCCATAACCAGTTCTGTCTCACGTGTTAGCTCTGCCAGTGTGCGTGCAGCGTCTAAACCTGTAATCTGTGCCCCAGTGAAGAAGATGCTATTCAGATACAAATGTACAATCCTCATTTGTGACTTTAAACAAAAGTACAATTTATACTGTGGTTGGTATGAGATCAAATTATGTATTTATATGGGTTGCGTGATTAAGGTGTGTCTAGCGTTGTTAAGCAATTGAACTCCAAAATGGTACAATAGCTTGGCTTGTCCTTGATCAACGTTCCCAGTCCAAAACAAAGACCTTTTTTACTGCTACACTCCTAAAATTTAAAGCAGCAACATGTCTTGATGGATGGCTGTCCCTAGTATTGCAGTGTGGGTTTGAGTAGTTACATGGTGAAACTACTGAATTTTTTTTCTGTAGATAACACACACAGGTAGGGAGAGCACATAAGCTAAATTAAGGCCTTACACACATATCCATTTGTGTCTTTATGTTTATTTGCTTTTTTTTTTAAAAAGAAATATTAATTCTGTAATTTAATTACCATTACAACCTCAGCTCAATTTGTAACTGGCTAAGAACATACTGAAAGTGCTTGTGTTACTAAATGCTTGAGTTGCAGCAGAATCAGTGATCCTGCCTAAATTTCCCAAGTGCTCTGATAGACAGTCCCTGACTACATCCTCTGATAAACACTATGCCTCTTAATTTTAACTTTAAAATTAAACAGGGCTGGTGGAAATGCCGGCTTTGAAGAAAGGAG
Source organism: Fulmarus glacialis (assembly GCF_000690835.1). Classification (NCBI taxonomy): domain Eukaryota; kingdom Metazoa; phylum Chordata; class Aves; order Procellariiformes; family Procellariidae; genus Fulmarus; species Fulmarus glacialis. The sequence continues at coordinate 62,357 of NW_009217408.1, forward strand.
TCTACCTAGCCACAAAAAGGAGCATGCAAAGAGCATGCTCTCCCCCAAGATAAAATTCTTTAGACAGGAATTACAAGGGTAATCGGAACCAGGCTTTCCAAAGCCTCAGCTCTTTTGAAAGTTAATAGACAGCATAAATATACTCTGTGCCATATTTGGGGAAGGAAAGTTGAGGAGGAAAATACAGCCAAGACTATGCTGAAGGGCAAGAAACATTATGCCTACTCTGAGTTATTATTGTAACTAATAGAAGGATGATTGTGTATGAACTGTCTCACTTTAAACTCAGTGACAGAAGGATAGATCCGAATGAAGCGAATTTTTAAAAGGCAGGAAGAGAAATTGCTTAGACTTCTAGTTGGTGAAAAAGGTTAAAGAATTTATTTAGTTGGTCCCCCCTCTCCCCCCCCTTCAACCTGGAGCTAATAAAGGGTGCTGTCATGGAAACATTAAAGACCAAACATAGTCTAAATTATCTGACCTCTGGCACAGGTAATACGAGTTTTGATTTACAAGGATTATCCAGAACTAAAGCCAGAGGGAATATAAGGTTGCTATTCATTCACACTTTGAACAAAATCTGCCAAACAATCCTGGCTGAGGTTATGTTGATGTATGTCTCTATTGTACAGTGCATAGTAAAATGAGAGCATTCAGTTTGTTTTATCCAGTTTTTCATTGTGCCTTTGGGCAGACACAACTCTTTATATTTTGCCAAGCAAGCCAGCATAAGGAATTTATGAAAAAAGAATGATGTAGGAAACAGAGCGTTTTCAGGTTGAAATGGAAAGCAGATGCCTCCCAAGGACTGAAGGCAATATAACAGGAACTTGTCCTGGATGAATGGTGGGATGGATTTCTAAAGAGATGCAGGTGACTTCAGAGGAAGTAGGAGAGCGTAGAAGAACGCTTTGCTGTATGAAGTTTAAAACGAAGGCAGATTGCTGCAAGTGTGATGGACCTCACTTACGTTATGGTGGTGATGGCATGGCAAATTGAGTCCAGTAGGAATGGAGGAGGGTGATGGAAAAGAGGAGAGAAGGATTAGGTACTGGACTGAAGCCATGAGATGTGTGTTGAACTCTCAGCTCAGCCTATATTTCTCCTGCAATCTGCTTTTTTGTTATTTCCAGTGAGAGGAGCCTAAAAGTCTAATGAGTGCATGTGGGTTAAAGCCCCTTCCCCAGCAGTGAGCTAACTGAGGATTTGATCATGGAAACACTCGAGCACTACTCTCATTTCAGTAAGATTTAGAGTCAAATATGCTCCTGAACACTGAGGCACTTTGAGGAGCCTGCAGTAACCTGCACAGAATAAACCATACGCTAATTTATCTGGGAACAGGTCCTGAAGAAAGCTTAACCAGTCCTAGTGACGTAAGTGATAGTTCAGTTTCAAGTGAAAGCAGCTGGCTTTGGGGCTGTGTTGTCACTCTCCCCTCCCCTATCTTTGCCAAGATAAATGTTCTTCTCCTCTTTACCTTTACTCATTAAAATGTCTTCCTAGACATCTGAGATAAATCAAGTTAAGAACATGTTACGCTGCACAACCAAATGGTGAAATTCAATGAGGGAATTTAATAAAGCCTCTCAGACTGTTGATAAGATAAGGAATGACAACCTATTAAGGGCTAAAGCTACAGTCCTCTTTTTTTTATTTGTTAAAGCTTTAAATGATGAAGAGATTCGAGCAGAAAACAGACCCACTGCAAACAGGTATTTTTCAGTATTTGAAGAACTCCATCAAGTTAATCGTTGTTCTGTGAAGTTCTTCTTCATTATTTGCCATAATATATGGGTTTATGTTCTCAGGCAGGTATTTGATAAGGAAATACAATACCTTTTTCTCCAGTGTGAGCAAACAATTCTTGTGAAATGTATGTGCTGGGTGCATTGCAGATCGAGATACCCCTTCCTTTAAAAGGAAAGATAGACTTATATAAAACTATAAACATATTTTCAAGGTGTTTTTTGGTTTTTTTATGAGGGAGTGGGAAAAAAGTCATGAGCACTGACTAGACAGGAAAAGCAGCATTTTGCTTTGATCCCTTCCTTCACCATGTGTGCTCAGAGAAAGGTGATGGAAACCACTCCTGTTCTGCTTTAGTACCATTTCTGTTCTTTCTCTGCTCATTTCTGGTGGGTGAGGATGATTGCAGCAGGTGAGGGCAGCCTATCCCGCCGGATCAGCTTTTATACCAAATAACAGCATTCTTTTAAGATGTGAAAAGGTGCTAGTGTACTCCGGTACCTCAGGAGTCAGCCTTCATGCCTTGCTACTTGGGAAGTCATAGTCTGCCACGGGTGTTTCTGGGGAGACTCATTAACTGCTCTCAGAGGCCGGTTCGTTAACCTGATGTGTTGCAGGCTGCTGCTGCCTTCATGCAGGTGATGCTGGGCTGCGAGACTGCTCCACCGAGCTCTGTGGGGTGGCTGACTTATGCTGGCTCAGGACTTGGGCAGTTTGTGCGGTTGCTTTTTGCAAGATTATGTTATAGCTTGGGAGTCACGGCTGTCAGCTTCCCGTGTGGATGAGCAATGAGATCCTCAAAATGAAGATGCGTCTTAATGGAGTGCCTCATTTCTAGAAGGTTCACATCAAAATTAATCTTAGTGCACAAACTCATTTCCTTGCAAGATCCTGTGTTGTTTGTCGGTTTTTAGTTCCCCCCCACCCCAAAGAGTAAGTACTATAGTTTTGGGGAAGATAAATTATTTTCCTCAGGTATAGAAACTGAATAGCATAACAAGAGCTCAGATCTGTTATGGAGGTATGAACATTGCCTCTTCCGCATATGAGTGCCAGTCCAGCGATTAACAGCTTAAATTAAAGCCAACAGTGAAGAGATGTAGCTGCCTGGGACTGACAACATCATGCTACCCCTGAAATGCCAATCTTCCAGGTGATTCATGCTTCATTTGGAACACAGTGCACTGACTTTCCTTGGCTAATACGTAATCTTATTTGGGAATAATATCAGTTTTGAACTTCACCTATATGTTGGATCAAATGTTATATCCAAGCCCCTGCACTATGTCTGCCTACATGGCTCTCTCTGTAGATAAAAATTACTATCTAAGACTCTGATGCGTCATGGCTCCTATAACAATTTTAGTAGAAAGGAAAATAATTGTTTATTTTAACTGAATGAAATCTTGGTACTGTTAAAGCTAATGGCCAAGATTTAACCCATCACTTGCCACTCATGGGTGGAAGGCTTGGATGGATTCGTTAGTGTGACGAGTCAGTGCTCGCTGCTTGCATCGTGAAGAAGTGCTGAAGTCTTAAGGTTTGTCTGTCTGTTTGTTCTGCTTAGACAAAAGAAATATTTAGAACAGAAGAACGGTGGATAAAACATGCCTAATAGCTCAGTCAGTAGTCAATGCATTTGCTCAAAGAATGGATATTCGCACAATAGGAGTTAGTCAATCTATGCAAATGTTCTGCCGAGCTGCAAAACTAAAATGAAAATGGAAGTAAGTAATGAAATCAGAGGTGTTAAACTGCTTAAATGTTCTGAGTGGAAATTCAGGTGAAGCTGAAATCAGTGAAACGTTAGAGTCAAAAAAGCTCTGGCAAGAAATTGAAATATTCTATCTCTTCTTGACCAGTCATAGAGCTGGCTGATGTTTTATCACTCTCGAAACATAATTTGTGAACGCTGGGGGAAAAAAGGGGAGGAGGGGTTTTGAAAATCCCTCTTGTCTCCTTTGCTATTCTAACAAACTGTGTTCACTGTGTGAGTGGGGGGAAATAACTTAGTAGCCCTTAACTGTGTGTTTTCCTCGGTGTAATGTTTGAGCTTCAGCTAAACTTTTTAAAATACACACACCCCCGCCCCCACCAGATTTTTCTAGCTGAAAGATGAAATTCCTGGTTAGCAGCATGTAAAAGCTGCATGGATGTCGTGTCGAACCTAGATGTGATCCTGGGTCAGTGGGAGGCCATCCCACTGCTAGTCAGGTTTGGACCAGGCACTGAGACAACATGACATTTTAAGGCACAGTCAAGGATGAGTTAAAATTTTCTGAGGGGGAAAATGTTTCTCTAAATATTTGAATTAAATTCTAAATGTCTCTAAAAGACAATACACAAACTTTTGAGATTAGGCCAAAATGTACTCTTCAGAGTGATGTAGAGTGATAATTGTAGGAGATAAATTACTAAATTGAAAACAAGTGAGGAGACATGATGCTGTTTTATAGTACAGCCTGAAATACATTACTTTTTTTTTTCCTAGTGAAGGAATTCATAAATAGCAAATTATGTGTTAACAGGTGTCCTGTTAAATGACTCTATGAAGTATCAAAGATGCACACAGCACAACAAATATTCAGGATTATAGTGTTCTCAAGTAAAATGACTTTGTTTTCCGTGAGCAGATGCAGATCTACTTCTAAATCTGCTAATATCATGAAAGCCCCAAGTAAACAAAGCTCTGTTTGAATGTTTAAGTATTTCAAAGTCTGTTATACGTATAGCTTAAAGTCTCCATCCAGCGTAGAAGCTATGTGATCTTCAGTCTTGTGCGTGTATGTAGTTGTATATATTTGTTCTTGCTAATGTATAATCAAAATATCATAAATCCATGCTAATGACTGTGAGTCCTATTATGAATTATTCAGTTTTCTAATTCCTGATTGAGATAAAATGCAATAGTTTGTTCATTTTATTAGAACTGCATTCTAGATTTAATTATTCATAAGATCATAACAAAAGGCAATATATTTTATAAATATGACTGCTTAATAGTATGGCACTTCAGTACAGCAATGACTGTACTGAATCTTTAGTGAGGAATAAGTAATTCATTTTTATTTGAATTATAAATCATGTAGATTACTGCAATAGAGATTAGTAAATTCTGCTGTAATCTTGTGTTTTAAACCTAGCAACAAATGTGTTTCAGCACTTGGTAAAATGAATGGAGTTTCCACCAAGGGACTGAATTAAAACTATGTTGAAAAACTGTTTTATAGCAATGCTTCACAATTATCTGGTACCAGGTGTATTTCCTGCCTAGTTTAACTGCATATATCATCCTTCTCATGCCATACAGCAACTCTTACATGTAATACAGCTTTCAAGACTGAAGTATATTTTTAATGTTGTTAATATGCTGCATAAAATGAAAGCATTGCATAGACTGAAGTCCAGTTGCATTTTGTTATGGTGCTATGTGCCCTTGTGTGTGGGCATGAATGTGGCAATGTGGGAGGATAGAAATGGCTTCAGTCATCAAAACCCCTCTGCAGCTGGGCTGCACAGGGGGAGGGTGCAATGGCTTCAGGTCTGTTTTGGGTTGTCTCTCCCCAAAGCCTTAAAGAAAACAAAGTAAAATCTACAAAAGTGTGAAGTGCACCGTCTTTCCCCCCTCACTCCTTTTTCTTTCAACATATAAATAAGGACCTAGGGTAGAGGTGAAGCTCTTTGTGCCACAGTCTCGCCTGCAGTCCTTACCGTGCATGTGATTTTTTTTCTGTGGCATTCACTTGCCGTAACGCCTCTCTCCTTCTCTTTGTAACCTAATGGAGTCGCACAACTGGAGTTTGTGGGCACAGAAAGGATGGGTTTTGGCCTGGAAGCCCAACTCTCCCTCTTAGTGTCAACTGTCAAAACTGTTACTACTTTTTTGGAGTTACTCTTGGTTGATGAAAAAATCAATAAATGCGGAAGGGCTGGGGCAGAACAGCGGTCGGCTGGCAGTGGTGCGGGGTTTGGTGCTCCAGGCCGCAAGGTTGCTGCTGGTTTGGGCACACGTGGCTGCAGCTGTGAGGAGCCGGGTCTTGTCACTTGCTGTAATCTCCTCCCCTCACCCATCCATCCAAGTTAGCGATGAAGAAGGTATTTTTCCACAGACCATTTTCCCTTTCCAGTGAAAAACGTAATTAAAAAGTTGAAATATATTTACCAAGAAGCATGGTTTGGAAATGCTTAACGTTCCCATCCGCCCCCAAGGGTGGGCTCCGTGTTGGAAACGAAGTGCCCGCAGTACGGCTGCGCAGCCGGGAGCAGGGTGCGAGGCAGTTGCCCCCGCAGAGCCCCGCTCGCCCCCGCAAGCGGCTCAGGCTTGGCCCTGTGCTCACCCGCAGGAGTGGGGGCAATCCTACCGATCCTCGGTACCATGGCCTGATCGTATTGCAAGACTATCCCCCAAACTGTGTTTCATCTGGCTACTGGAGTGGTCAACACTGCTCAGCCAAATCACACTCGGGTCTGTTAAGGCTCTGCTGTAGAGTGTATGAAATGAACCCTGTCGGGGGTCAAAGAACACAGAAGAAGGTGGAATTTGGTAATTTTTCTCCCATGAGATCTTGGTCAGTCATGGGACATGTATTCTTTCTTTCTCCTCTTTTTCCCTCCTGTTAGATACAGTTGCTTAAAGTTGTTTTCTCATGAGCAGACATTTCGTGATCACAAGCACTGTATTTTGTGTGTGTTTAATTTTTCTAGTTGCTATTTATACAGCAAGCCATGCTGGTGATGAGAACTTTCCAGTTTCTGAAATGTAATAGTATCTCCTAAATTAACTGTAACAAGTACAAAGGAATAGTCTTCTACTGAGGAGGTTTGTATTATTTGTGTAAGAGCCAGTATTTTTTAACATTGAAGATAGCACTACACTTTACTTAAGCTTCTTACCCTTGATATCTAATGACAGCAGAAATGCGCTGGTAACATAGGCTGTCTCTGGTTCTTCTGAATTGTGCAGCATGGATACCCAGATGTTTTGAATTGTAGCCATTACTAAAAATGTCTCACTTGTAGTTAAGTGTTACAATTTTATGAAGAAAAATTATTTGGCTTGATACCATACACCAAATGCAGACAAAAGAAAGGATTCTGTTAACTTTTTCATCAAATCTGGCCTATTGGAGAAGCTGCCATCTAACACTGCTGTCAACATGCAGGAGGAGAGGGTTCTCAGTTCAGATAGGGTGACTGCAGAGCCCCTCCTATCAACCGGAATGCAATTCCCTGACAGATCAAAATTGTGCAAGGCCAGTCTAGCAGAGGCTGGCTTCCAAATGTTTAGTTTTGTTGCGAGCCTCGACAGGAGAGCACTGCACCGTCAGCAGTGCCATTCTGCAGCAATGGCATTTTTCCTAAAACCCTTGTAGAGAAAGAGGTTCCCCACTCCCACTGTAAGCAGAACTGGTTCAGGAGGGATTTATCTAAAAACCGGCTGAGGGATCTTGAAAATACATTGTTCTGCAGTGTGGGTTGCTGGGTGTTGGTCAGGGAGTGCTCAGATGTGGAGCTACCCAAGGTCCATTGCACTCACACATCTCCTACAACTCAACTTTGAGGTGATTTTGTCATGTTTTCTCTTAATGGTAACGCCAAACCGTGCCAGAGACTGGCCTGGAAGGATGAATAAAATGCACAAAATGTTCCTTATATCCATATAAATGGCTTTAAAAGGAACTGGAGCACTGCTGATGAGCCAGTGGAGCTGCTCCAACTCATCAGCACAGGGCCATTGATTCTTTGTGGAGAAAGCAGAGCCCTGTGGTCTGATAGACCATCTTTATTATGTGTCTTGGCATGTATATCAATACTGTGAAATCACAGCCCCCAAGCACTTGTAATGCACCTCATGTCTCTCTGAAAGGCATCTCTTAATAATTTTCTTACCTGATATCTGTGTAACTGCTCCCAAAGCAGACAGCTCCTGCTGTGGACCTGTTAGCTGGTAAGGGGGAGACCACGTGCTTTGTGCGATGGAGCCCATCCGCTGTGTGAGCAGTCGCAGGAGAAATCTTCCTAATGATACAGCACAGCGCTTGCCAGCTGCTGCCACAGAGCAGAACCCTTGCACTCCAGCATCAGTTTAAGTTGGCTTATGCCAGTGTTTGTTTGGTGTTTGCACCCCAGAAGGATGGCAAATGTCCCATCATGAAGCAAACTTCTGTACAGACTCCAAAAAATACTGTTTCTGCCCAGTCTGATGTGACCTGAGTCTGTTCCATACAGTAGGTATGTAGTATACTGCAAATCCACTAGTTTAAGTTGTATTTCACTGTAACCTGAAAATGTACATCTTCAGTGGAAATCCACAAGGAAAAATGTAAAAACTAGTGCAGCATTCTACATGTGCATCTCTTTCACTACATCTTCATGCCAGTGTTTTACATGACTTCATTAGCAGAGTCAGAGTTATGTCTCTCAAACCCTTTTCATTATGGTTTTAAACCAGCTGAACCCTCAAATTCAGCCATAGGGCACTCTAGGTATATGTACTCTAAGTAATTCTGAGGAGTAAAATTTCTTAATTTATCTTATGGAAACGATTTCTTAATGCTACATATGTCAAACCTACTCAAAGCATCCTTGTTAGATACTAAGAACTTTAAGGGACCATGACAAGGAATGTGTTTCAGTGTGTTGTTACTCATCAGTGAAACTTCATATTCACGATTTGGTATAAGGGAACTACTGAGGCTTGTGCGTGCCATGTGCCAAGCTTGTGTACGCTCTGTGAACTGTGCCTGGACACCTCCATGCTAGCCCAGCTAGTGGTAGTGAAGGCCCTGTTACAATGGCATGACTTACTAAATCAACTTGCGTTAAGTGGCCAAGCATGATTTTTCAGGGTTTTTTTTTGTTCAGAGATGTCAAAAGTGGAGTTGTCTTCAAACCACTTATGTCTTTTATTGTATTTAAAACTACAATTTGCTTCTGCTGTTCTTCCCTGAAAGACATTACCAGGTGATCAATTATGTCAAGATACTGCAGGTATCAGTTGCCTCTTTCTTTTTCTGCATATAACCAAATGTGGATAGGGAAAAAAAAAAAAAAAAAAGAAGAAAAAGTTCAACTATTGTTATTTTAAAGATCTCAATTACGAAAACAGAGCTAAAACCAATCCATTCCATACAAAAAATTCTGGGTGTATGTTTTATACAGGTTCCACAAAGGAATTGATTGAGAGCTGCTGTGGAGCTGGACAACAGTGGGCTATAGACAACGGGGAGTGCACAGAAATCCCTGTAAGTGGAATGGATGGTGATATTTGCAGGTACGTAAGGCAAAACCGAGCATTTTAGATTAACATAGAGAGCAGCCCTTTAGAAGAAATCAAATGATTGTACAATTCGTGGGATGTCCAGGAGACTGGGAACTGTTTCATTCATTGTATAAATTACTGGTAGACTGGCAATATGTCATGGCAAATTAGAAAGAAGACTTTCTCCCTCCCTTTCCCCAAAATCTAATCTAAACAAAAGCCTTTTAAGGTTTCTTTTCCTCTCTCATGTGAGCAGAGCACAAATTTTTGTTTCCCAGTTTTATGCGCATCTGTGGAGTTGCAGATAAATAGAAGGGCAGAGTTTGTCTTCCATTTGGCAAGTGCTAAATGCAATGATTATCCATATCATTAAATGATGTGTTTTGGAATGGCTGCTGGTTCCGATGTCTGTGTTCAGCTGGAGGGGGGACCATACGCCTCGATAATGCTGCTGGTATCGGTAGCATCTGGTCTGAGTGAGGGTGCCAGATTCAAACTGCACAGCAAGAAAAGAAGAATGGGTGCGGAGTAACATGGACAACATATTACGCTAGCTGCAATTGATCCCATCTCTCTCTCTTTCCCCCTAGTCTGAAACAAGCCTTAGGGAGGGATGAAGGCAAAGTTATCTGAGACTCACACTGTGCAGCGTGCCAGATGGATTTCTCTAAGAGTGATCCCAACATTTTCAGCATTAAAAAAGTTTGGCAAAATCGGTTTTATCAAAGTTAGTATCATTGCACCTTTCTGAAGTTACTGGGAGATTAAAATCCCCCCCACTGGGATCTGGCATGACATAACTGAGACATACTAACTGTCTATGAAGTAAAGACAGATTAAAAAATTCCAGCCTTGTCCTAAGTAGGTGCAAATCCAATACATTAATGAGTTGCACCTGCACATCTGAGGCTGGGTTTAGATGAAAAAGCCAGATCCTAAATGTTTCAGTCCCTGTGAATCTATAGGGATTTGAAAGAATAAGAGATCAGGAGTTCAGCTGTTTTACTTTCAAAATGCCAGTTGTGTCCCTGTTTTAAAGATTTAAAACCACCTGTAAATATTCTGTGTAAAGAAAACATGTCATGTAAAAAAGTATTCAAATCTGTGGCCTCAGCACCTTGAAAGCATAGACAAAACCTACTGCTCCCACTGGGAGATGTGCCAGTGTGCAGAGCTGGTCACTGTGCACATATCCAAACCTCAAGTGCACCCTTTTGTGTGCCAGAATGCCTGCAAGTATCTAAAGATTTTAAAAAGTAGAAGAGAGATACTAATTGTAAAAATGAATTGCAGTTCTGCCAGATAGTTTTCTATGAATACTTGGGTTTTACAAGTGACCGTCACTGCACTGAAGGATTGATTTTTTTCAGCTGAGGCAAATGAGTCAAGCCTCCCCTGTGCCTGCTGAGGCTGTAGATTGTTTATATAGAGGTTGCAGATTGAGGTGTCTGTTGTTTCCAAATGCCATTTTGGGGTTTTCAAATGGCAAAAACTTAAATGTTAAAGATAGTTGTTGATGTATGTTGGTGTCTCTGGACATTCATGTACCAGCTTGGCCTATCTCTGGCCTATCTCCCACCGCCAACTGCAGGATGGGAACTGGGGCTACCTAAAAGAGATCATCTGTAGTAACTAGATGAATGAACTTAAAATAAAGTATGTTACAGGAAATCCTTAGATAGTCAATTGATAGCCAGATGTAAAAATACTCCTAGAGCTTGTACCACTAGCTGTATCAGAAATAGGATGTTAGGCTAGATGAAATCTCATCTGACCCAGTATAGTAGTTTTTATCTCATAATTGATATGTGTTTTATCATAACAGAGCAGTTTATCTGGGTGGCATTTACATCAGCTGTACAAGTATGAATCCTGCTTTTTGTTGACACTCTTGTGTCCCAATTAGAGACTCACATCACTTTAATACATTGATGTAATTTCACTGATCTTAACTTATTAACTCGTTCCCTAAAGCAGAAATGTTCTGATTCTTCTTTGAACCAACAACTCATTTATCTGGTCTGCAAAGAGTAGGTTTGTGAAGAAGAAACAAGGGAATGTGGTTAACACTGTTCTCAATTCATTCTCTGGTAATAGAGTAGCTGAAACTGAGCTGTGCTGATAGGTAAAGAAATACAAAAATAAAAAATGGCCAGTGGTACTCCAGTGCTCCCGACAATACTGTTTCTGCTATGTATTTCATACATGAAAGGAATTTCTCATGGCTAAATGTCACATTTCAGAAGAACATGAATCTATAGAGATTTCAGTATTTTAATAGTACCCTTTGCACATATCAAAATGCTTCTAGTAGCATTTTGCCATTTTTACAAATGATAATAACTTTCAGTTAGTTGTTTTTTACATTTCTTAATGGAAGTTTGGATGTCTTATGTAAGTTAATAGTTAAATTACTGGTACTTGAATGTATTTGGGTAATAACCATTCATTGCTCAAAAAATTGTATTTCTCCAGTTGGCAATTAACACTGGATTAGAAAACTAACTTCCTTGAAAACAAAGCACATGGAGGTGGTAATCCCTTTCCTGTAATCAAACTCAAACCACTGCTTCCTGCTTACACCTCTCGTATGCTATCCAGCATAAAAATATGAATGTAAAGCTGACACAACAGGCCATTGGGTTTGGGATAGTGGCCAAGTGGCCATCACTGGCTGGTTTCTACTGGAATAAGAGACATCCCTTTCCTTTTTTTTTTTTTTTTTTTTTATTGAAGCATTAGGATAAAAGCTGTGAATTGGAAATACATTCTTCTCAGAAAAGAAGAGGACTTGTTTCCTAGGATAACTGTATTTTATTGCAGTAATAACGGTATCTGACTGACAAAAGTTGTTTGCTTGCACATATTTCTGTTGCAGGAGAATTGCTTTGCTATGAGGCACTGACTGTTAAAATGCATCAACCTCCCATTCGTCATTACCAGGGTACCCCATAAGGCAGCATGCCCTGTGACAATGCATCAGCAAAAGATAGTTAGACATCAAGGTTATTCTTGGAAAAAGAAAAACTTTGCTTAATTCCTTCATGCCACCAAATCTCTCCAGAACAGAAATTTACCCTTACTCATAACATAATATGCTATTTCATCTGAGTTTTAACATTGTCATCTGTGTCACGTATGCCCAATCTACAGGTCACGTACTCGGTGTAACTGCCTCAGGAGAATTTTTGTGGCTTGCAGCTCTCGGTCCTCACCCTTCCCCTGTCCCGGGACCAGACACACACCCCTCCTGGGGTGCTGCTAGTCTCTGTGCTGCATGGATTGAGAGACAGGGTCATGGCGTAAAGCCAAAGGGACTATGTGATTTTGTCTGCCCTTTTGTATATGAATGAAAGAGGCAGATACCTCTTTGAAGGGGCTGGGGGGAAATCCAGTATAGACTTTAAAATAGTAGGGAAGAGTATTTTATTATTTCAATGAACATCTATTACATTTCATTTAGGAATTTGCCATTTAGATTTTTAATCTGTTTCATTTCAACCTTCAGTGAATCTTATTAAAATGTTTGATTTGAAGAGCCATATATAGGAAATGTATGTTCCCAAAGTACTTCATATACAGTGATCAAGTCACACATAACCTTCTCTTTGATAACCGAAGTTAGAGGAAAGCTTAAATTCTGTGTTACAATCTGCAGGGCTATAAAGGAGAGTTTATAGGGGTTTTGTGATGTGACACTTCCTAAGTCTTGTCCAGAGCTTCAGTCCTCTGGTTGGTGAAGAAGTGTGTACAGGTGCGTTTCCCTTTCCCCACTTTCCAGGGAAGAAGTTTCTGTCTGTTTTCTGTTTCTGAAACCTTCTGAAGAATTCTGAGAAGCAAAAAGTGGGGAAGAGGGACTGTTGCACAAATACAGATGAGCTGTAAGGGATACTGATGACCAGACTTTGAGAGACAGTGGCCTAAACACAAGACTTCTTGAGCATTTATCAGTACATCTTTTTATTAGAAATGAGAAAAAAATATATCCTACAAAGGTCAGTGGTACCATCTGTATTATACTGGTATTGACACACATGTCAGAGAGAGACGAAATCTGTGGGATGTATTGTGAATCCAGTGGATCTGGGTTTTTTTGCACCCCATCCTGATGTCTTCTCAATGTCAGTGAAGACTTGACCTCCGTGATCCTTTGCAGAATTGCTCAGAAGCAGTGTTGCGTCTCCACCGTGAAGGAGAACAGCTGCCTGGCTGGCATGATTGCTGCGAAGGAAGGAGATGCGTGCGGACCAGAGGAAAGCGATCCCTGTGGAGGATCATCGTATAAGGTAAGTTGCTCTGATGCTTCTATAGGTTTTGTTCTGAATATGAGGTGTCCTAATTTCCTGCATTTAGCAGTGATTTATTCATACATTATTATGGAGCACGGTAAATTATAAAGTTGCAGGAATGTGGCAGGGAAATTATGCTGTTTGTGTTTAGGTTTGAATTGCCTGATGATGCAGCCCCTTTTAAAACTTCACAGTAAAGTTATTTTGAATTATTTCCATCTCCATTTTTAAGATTTAACTTGCTGTATTACTTTTGCTTCCTTACTTTGGAAGTAGCTGAAAAGACTATTTTCCTTTTTATGTCTATGGTGTGGAAGTATTTAGAAAATGATAGGGCAAACTTAATCGAAGATATAATGCGAAACCCATTACTGAATAGTTTGCTTGGCTACAGTGTTGAATTGCAGCCTCATTTCTCAGTTAAACACAATGATGGACTGGAGGAACAAGCATTTTGGATGATGATGGAAGCTTTTGTTCATAAATAAAGGCAGGCCATTTACGAATAGTTCAAATCACAAATCACAAGCCACAGCCTCAGCTTGTATAAATGAGATTTGCTTTATGAGAATCAGTGGAGCCAAACCAATTTAAACCAGTTTGAAGATTCAGCATCTTGCTTGCTCGCTTGTCTTGTTTTTACCAGAAGGGTGCATTTCAGAATTCATTTCACTCTGATAATAATTTACATCACTATATCTAAGCTTAAGTGCAGCGTCCGTTGTCTCA
>NW_009217408.1:76397-78733 GCF_000690835.1 Fulmarus glacialis
TTGGTGATTCTTGTGGATAATTGTTCACTGGAAAAACAAAATACACAGAGATCTACTGCGGAGTTTAAAGTTTAATTAGCTATGCCAATTTGTCATTTTCAAAACTATTATTTACTTGGGTCTGGAGCCTACCATTAGAATAAAAAGAGAGTTTGTGCATTTAGGAGAAGACATTAATATTTCTGAAGTGTGACAGAATTATTATTCTTAGGTTTTCACCATGGGTCTTTTGCATGCCAGACAGAGCACAAGCCATAGAGTAAGTCTAATCACACATGCCATTCCTAAGGAGGAAGTGGAGAGGGAAACCTTCATCATTCCTGTCTGAACTGAAACAAGTTACACAATACTCTTGTGGAATAGCTCCTTGTGCCAGTTCCAATCTAATGTTTTCCTTCAAGAGAAACCATCTGAAATGGTAAAATTATTGAAGGAGCAGCTTTGCTCTTTAGCTCCTAAGTCATTGCAGCTACTGCTTGAAAAAAATAATAAAAATGCATAAGTATTGAGACTGTTGAGACTTTAAGAAAGGCTTTCTAATTTTGTTATAGTTAAACAGTCTTTCAGAGGTGACCTCGCAGAAGATGCTGACAGGGTATAGCAGTGTTTCCCCTAATCCGCTCCGCCATTAGTGACTGCTGTGTCTGGGTGTCATAAATCAAAGAAGTTTACCTGGAATGTGGAAAGATAAGTTCGTTGCCCCGAAGACTTTGCAAGACCTTTACGCTGTTCTGCAAAAAGCTAGGGGTTTTACTTCCAGGTGACACATGTTTAGGTCTTCTTCAGGCATTTTAGATGTTGGGCCCTTACTTTTGCTTCAAGATGAATGCAGCGGTGCCAGTTCTTTAGATCCAGGTATTCAGCTTGTGTTCAACACAACTTAATCTTAGGCTGATTTTACCTGTTATTTACTCTAAGACAAAAAGCACACGCCTAGGGACTTTTTGCTAGTGGATCGAGATGCCACCATGGTAAATCCAATTATGCTGTATTCCAGGAAGGATATTTTTGAGAGGAACATAGAAAGTTGTGAATCAAACAGTGCTTCTCAACGCATGTTTCTTAATGTCAATGTAAAAATAGTCATACTTGTTATTAAATCAGTTGTAGCATTCTCATGAAGTTCAAAAGGTAGCTAATAGAAGATCAAGACATTCAAGTTTTTACATTTTAGAAGGAACTTTTCGACGAACAAGTTTTTCCACTGGAAAATGAGACACTTGTATTCATCTGGAAAAGATGTGAACCCAAAAGTGTGTGACTGATTTAATACTCTCTGTGATGCCTGCACATGGGATAAATTGTGAATCAAAACTATGACTGAAAAAAAGCCATATTATTCAAGGCAAATATTCCAATATTTTACAGCACTTCAGTAAAAATGTATTATCCTTAACTTCTTTTATTTTGCATATTGAAGCTGAAAAAATTGTAGCAAAACTAAAAATATTTACAGAAAATAGAATTTTCAGTTCAGGAAATTTTTAACTTGGGCATTCTGGATTTGGGGAGGATGAAAACAGGATTTTTCTCTTTTCTAGCATGACCACAATCAATTATAGTTAGATTTTTCTTTTTTTTAATACTTCTTTTGAAAAGATGATTGAGCCCCTTTAGTGTCAAAAATAATTCAACATCTTCAGGACCTGTACTGTAAACTTTTCACAAACGTGTATTTGGGCACGTAAAGACAACTCTTTACGGCTGTGCATATTTGCAAATGTGAATAACGTCTACTATTTATGATGTTTGGGGACTTTTCAGATTAGAATGCAGGGACATAAAACATGAGCTGTAGTCATAGGTACTGGGCTGAAATTGCAAGGGGTACATATTGCATGGGAAATGCCCAAGAAACCCTAAAGCTACAGTGTTTGAATCTTGAAAAAAGTGACTCAGCAGAAGAGTTTCTGCAGATTGAGCTGTTAGTGGACAAGTTTCCCTGTCTCCCTAGTGGAGACAGACTCTGGTTTAACGTGAATGCCAATCTACCATTGCTAATCATGAAACGTGATTCCTTTCAGTTTCCATGCTGCATCCAACCCTTACAACACTGCTTCTCTGATTTGCTCTCCTCAGGTCAGAGATCTCTCTCCTGGGAAGTGGGAGCTTAGTTCAGTTTTCTTCTGTTCCGTCCTTGGACTTTCTGTTGACATAGCTAACTGGTGCCAGTTTGAGTTACGACCTTCATTTTATGTGTCTGACGCCTTTTCATAGACAGCGTATTTGAATAGACTGAAATCACTTCTCTTGGTTTAGAGAGGCTGTTTCAGCATAGCTGCAAACTATCGATGAGTGCTGCTGGGCTGGATGTCTTGGCTATCAAAGGATTGCAG
>NW_009217408.1:78785-90934 GCF_000690835.1 Fulmarus glacialis
ATATTAGGGATGTCAGGACACTTACGTTTAAATCCAGACAGGCATCTTCAATTCACATACGACTCCTGTAAGTCTCTGTAAGTCTCTGTAGCAGAGACTTACAGCTCCTCAGCTTCCTTGCGTGATTAGGTATCCACTATGCATACGCAGTATGGACTGAATTTGATATAATTTATTTGATGTATTTTTGTGGCCTGACTGTGCAATAGATTTGTATGTGACTGAGTAAAGCACAGCACAGTTTTTGCCTGCCACCTGCAGCTAAGGAGACTTGCGAGAGAGACTACATTTCAGGGATGCCCTGTTGCATCAACCTATCAGTGAACCTGCTACTTTAGATGCACTCAGGAAAGAAAAGGAAGGCAAATAGCTCATAAAATATACCCTGGTCTTTCTCTAGACAGTGTCTCAGAGGGATGCTGTCCAGGAGAGTCAGGTAATTAAAGGTCACAGTGGGTTTGCAAGGCAGTGGTGCATAGAGGAAAGAGTCTTTATTGACATACTGACAGAAATCAGATGCTGCTGCTGATCCTCATGTCCATGCAAGATATTTACAATTCCTTTCACATTGCTTCAACGACTAACTATTTTTTGAGATCTAATGCGAAGAGGTATAGATCTGTACTATTTTGTTTATAATATACTATATACAAAGCAATGGCTGTGTGCAAGAGCTGGGAAGAGGTGATCTGCGGCACCACTACTTCCTTGCATGCAAAGTTGCTGAAATCATTGTCACAGTGAGAGTTTGTGTTTAGCCCGGTTGCAGTTGACCCCTTTGATCCCCTTTTGCCTTTTGGGATGGCAAAAACAAGCACAAGTAAAGCTTTGATGTTTGCAACTGTCTAAACCCTAAGTGCTTTCCCAGATGCTCCACTGTTAAATAAAGTGCAGATCAGTTCCAGGTGCATGTGCAGACTCATCCCTGAAGCGGACTGTATTAAGTCCTTGTTGCTGATAGTCTCCTCCTTTTGCAGCAATGCTGCGATTGCTGTAACCTGGGCCTGCGATTAAGGAGTGAGGGGAAAACCTGTGAGTCCAACATAAATCTGGGCTACCCCTGCAGTCATGTGATGCTGTCCTGCTGTGAAGGGGGAGATCACTTTATCCATCCAGAAATAAAAAGGCATCCTGAACCTTTGCCAACAGTGACACCTGAGAAGGGTAAGTGTCCATTTATGATTTGAAGATGTTGCAGATAAGGTCTCTGTCTCACACAGTCGTATGGGGAGGTGCTGGAAGGATTAATGCTACAGGAGCACAGTGGCCTTCCCTCTCAGATCAAATATAGACTCCCTTGTTCTTAAAACAGTTTTGAAAAAGAAAAGAATACGTAGGTGTTTCTGATCCTCAAAACATTCCTTCTTTATTAGTTTGGGTTTTTGTTTCCCCGCCCTCTCCCCGGGTCACATAGTACAGTGACCTGCCGCTAGCCCTTGGTAAGAAGCAAAGGTGAAGTTGGTCTTGTCTTTTAGCAGAAGCAATCCTGAAAGATTCTGCAGAAAGCGAATTATGAGTTTTTCCAGACAAAGTAGTCCCATGGATTATGATACCAATGAAATGTCCTGGAAATAGATTTCCTATTGTACTGCTGAACATCACAGCAGCTTTCTCACGGCACGCTCTGGAGAAGCCCTAGAGCACTGCAAGTTTGTTTTAACTCTTTCAGCATATGAACATAGTGATGCTGAAGAGCTAAGTCAAACCCCTGCAGCCAAAGAGGCATGACAAAGGGAGCATGACAAATCTGGAGCTGGGACAGCTACGCTTCCTCCCTCAGCCCTAGGTCACGCTCCTTCCAGCATGTAGCCACTTGTCATGCATGAGTTGCATGGTAACCTCCTGCATATGCTAGGGATCAATTTTTGTCCATTCTCTTCTCATGAACTAAATGTGTATTTTCTCTCGCCAACACGTAAGGGTTTATTTTGACCTAGCTGAGACCCCACTGAGCAAGGTGGTTTGCATATATGTGTTTAAGAAAAGCTGACTGAGAAACTCGCTGAACAATTAATTCTAGCGTTGCAGAAAGTCTTGTCAAACTTGGTCAGGAAATGAAAAAGGTAGTGCTTTTGCCAGTGTTTAAAAGCAATAGGTAGGATAGCCATGTCACTATTAAGTGGGTCCCAGAATGTTTGTAATGCTAGCTACAGAAGTAGCCAATAAATTAATAATGGTGTTGAAGAGAGTTTCCAAACCAACTGGATAGCTTTCTCCTGAAATGAGAAATTCAGTGTGGTTCTTCAGTGGGGCCAATTTCAGATGGGGCTTCAGTGTGATAATTAGTTCAAATTCGTTCAAATAACAGTAGCAATGGTGTTAGTGCTCAGTGTGAAAGGTGAGCTTGTGCCCTCCCAGGGTCACCTTCTTTGTCAGTGGCTCCTGTAAAATGTCTGTCCCTCCAGTCTTACGGAAGGAGGTAGTGGACCTTCAGCACAACAGTCTGATCTTCAGGATGGGTTCATTTGCTCTTGTCCTTGGAGTAAATGTTTTGGGTAGATTTGACTGTATGTGGAGTTTGTGTGAGCAAAAGCTCCATACTGTACAGTCCTAATGCCAAAACACCTGTTAGAGAACCCACTCGTGTTGTTCTGTTGTAGTTTCAGAGACAGAAGATCACAATGAAGCTTTGTCCATCAGTAATGAAGCTGAACTGTCAAATAACCTGCCTGGAGATGACCTAGATGAATGTCTTATCTATGGTGGGGAACTCTGTCAGCATTTGTGTATAAACACTGTGGGGTCCTACAAGTGTTCGTGTTTTCCAGAATTCACTTTGCAAGAGGATGGAACCAGCTGCTCTCCAGGTGAGAAAATGGGCAGAAAACACCATGAATGATGGTGTCTTCGTGCCACCTGCATTGATCTACCAATCTTTTCTTTAGTTTCTCGGTAGTTTCTGTTAGGTTTTTTATGGATGCTGATTGCATTAACATTTTCTGTGGAAATTGGACAAGTTAATAACGTAAAGAAAAACAACCATTTAGAAAACTTAATTATGCCTCATTTTTGTATATCGGTGGTGTGAGATCAGGGTGGTATTTAATATGTTCAAATCAAGACTGTTTTCATTTTTCAGAAGAGGATTTGTGAAGACTATTAATGAAATACCTTTTCTTCTGAGAGTAATTTTTTATTTCACCGTTAGCTTTCCTTTAGATAAACTTTACTCAGTTCAGACAGACAGCATTGCTTCCTGAACTTTGATTTTTATTTCAAATCATTAACATCTTTCAGTGAGACAAAATCTAAATATATCTAGTGTGGTGGAAGTCTTGAAAAGAAAGTCTATTGTGTTGTAATTGTTTTGATGTCTGGAGTTCTCCAATGGCAAGGTTTCAAATCAGATAACCCGAAAAGTTGAAACCTTATATTAGTTACAAGTGCTTTAACTTGTATTTATTTAACAAGAAAAATAAGTGTTGCCATCCAATGACAAAATTCCTTAGACTTCAAATACTTTCTGCCCAAGCCAAAAAATGAGCATTAATTTTGTCATTCTTCTCAACATGATGTTACAGCGCTTACATCAATAATGTGTTTGACAATGTTTCTGTGGCAGCTGTCTGCTCTGTTGTTTATATTAAAATTCTGGGGAAGGAGCTGAATCCAAAAAAGGTAAAGAAAATGGTTCTTGTTTTAGCACTGCAAAATTTGGCTTGATCGCTCACCTGGAGCATATACGTGTTTTTGTTTTGCTTTGCTTCTCCCATTACTAACTCCATTGAAGTGCAGATTTGGGTTAATACATCTTGTATCTGGGTAGTCAGTATTCCTGGCAGATTTGCAAGACTGCAGTGCTTGTGGCTGTGCCAAGAGGTGTAGAGGGATTTAGAGAGCTCAGCTGAGGTAGAGGATTGCGACGAGTGTAGGGGACTGTGAGTTGTGAGACATCTGAGACACGTAGGAAGAGTGAGGCGGGGAAGGGCTGCTACTGTCATTGAGGAGTCCTGGGTCAAATTAAAGGTTGGGCGAGGGAGGTGGCAGGGCAGGGCACCTCTCTTACTGCGCTTGGCTAAACTGTATGTGCTCTACCTGGCAACGTGGCACAGTGGCCTTTTATTTTTCATTATTCCTCTGTGTATGTGCACATCTCTGTCATGTGGTCTGTGCATGGAGACCCACACCAGACAGTTTTAAATCTCATACTGTTGGTAGTTTTTACTCCTGTGATTAGATGTAATGCTTTTGTATTTGTTCCTGTCCCAGTACATTTCCTGCTCATGGCTTGATTGTGAATGTTTTTGTATTCAACTTTTGTTTTTTAAAACGTGTCACACTTTTTCCTGAATCTTGGAAGAAGTGGTGTTCTTGCAGTGGCTCTGTGAGGCAAGGAGAAAGCATACATTGATGAAACTTTGAAAACTTCTACTCACTTTTCTGCTCTCTTTCTGGGGAAATCATTCAGGATATGCCACAAGCAGATGACTTCTGTTTGCCTCTGTGCATAGCCCATTGTATGTCTGCAATTTCTTTTTTTTTTTTTTTTTTAATGAAATCGCTCTTCCCATACCCCAAACCTATATTGCAATCGCACTTAGTCATTTAATGTTGTCATTGTTTGGTGACTCACACTTTGCTCCAGGTGACACTTGAACTCAAATCAATACGAACAGGACACATCCCTCTTAAGGAAGAATTTAGCCTTATAGATTTAGGCTTCCGTTTTGATGATATCGATAAACTGGATTACTCTTACTGATGTAACAGAGCTTTTTTTTTTTTTTAACTATTCTGATACCTTTAACATTACTGTTTATTGAAAATCTTAATGACAGATAGCAGCTGTCATGTTTTCCACTTGGCTGTGTAAAAGTCATTCCAGAGTATCCTATGCTTGTAAAGGTGAGCATCTGCTTTTCATCTATGTTGAAATAGGATGTACAGAGTAAGTTTAAAGACTTGTTTTGGGTTCGGCTTTTTTTTTCATCATACACCAAATGAAAGACAGCCACTGTCTTTACAATATAGCAGCATTTAAAAAAAATAAAACTAACACTTTCTGTTTGATTCATTAGGTGTTGCAATATTTTACTCTACAGAAGTTATTTTTAGCCAAGCTCCCTCATCTGTATCCATGACATTTGTGAGCGTCTCCATTAGCATGCAGCACTCTCTCTGTGCGTGCTGTCGGACAGTTGTTCATATCAAACAGATGGCAGCTTCCAAAGCTGACTATTCCCCTCCATGCATAGACAGTTGTCCAGGTCACCAAAATGTTTCCTCCTACAAGCCATGATGGAGTGGGATGAATGGGACCGGGACCCTTGCCATGGGGTGCCTGGTGGAGATGATGTTGTCCCTGATCTTTCTCTGCCTCCCTTGCCTTACAGATCCTGACAGAGGACAGGTGACAAGGCTGGAAGCAGAAGCCACCGTCCCTCCGGCAGCCTCTCTTTCTCAGCCTCTTCTCATCATGTCTGTACAAGAAGAGCAGGATAAGTGTAAAGGTATGTTGGAGGTGTAAACTGCAGATGCAGACGAGTGAGGAATGCTTAGAGAGCCGGAATAAAATTCCACACATCCCTTCACCAATCTGATTTCAACGCACATCCTTAATTTGTTACCTGTGGCATAAGGCTGAGGAATTGTCAGGGGAAACCTGAGGAAGTAATTTGATGCTATACTCTGATTTCAGGGTTATTACACACCTGCTATTTAGTTTAAGGTAAGCCGTGCAGCTGTGCAGCATAATGTGAACAATACAGGTAGGAGTGGCACAGGTGTGTTTCTGTGTAATAGGAGGATTGTAAGTAGTGATTAGGGCTGCCTGGACAGATTGTTTACAAACTGCATCCCCATTGCCTAAACTGGGATTATATTTGGATAACCTGGAGGTTTGTAACTTCAGCTGATCTGTGTTGTGAATGCTAATGTATTTTGTAATTTTGCTTTGTACAGATAATGGCCCCTGCAAGCACATCTGCAATATTGTGGAGGGAAATGTTGTATGCTCTTGTTTGTCTGGATATACTATCATGGCTGATGGGATTTCTTGTGAAGGTAAGTGGTTCAGGTTCACTACAGAGACATGGTTAAAACACTTTTATATTGATCTCATACCCCTACTTGTTTCTCTAAGGGTTCCTTATTTTCTGTATTGTGAATTGCAAGCGGCAGTACAGGCAGACCGTTTGGCAGAAGGAATACCAGACCTGCTTCACAGATAACTCCTGAGGCACATCTATCCAGTGTGCCTGTTACCTGGGGACTTCAGGTGAAGGCAAGCTTGGATTTGTGCTCATTTCCTCTAACATTCCAGGCTTTTTTTCAGCCTTCTTGGTTTCTCTTCCCAGTACTGTTCCTCCCCAGGGTCTGTCTACACAGCTATGGACACACAGCTTTTCCTCCTGAGAATGGGAGCAGCTAGCAGGACGTGTGCATGTTTGCTGTCCTGAGGAACCCTCTCAGAGCTACAGCTCTGCTCTGTCACCTGTTTTGTTTATTTTTATTTCTGCTTGCCTTGAAAACCTGAATTCAATGAGGCTTCACTGCTACGAAGAATGTGCCATTGTGAGCTGGTCCAGCTCCATGTGTTTCACTTGACACTGAAGCTCAGGCCTGCACAGTGATGAACAATGAATTCCAAAGCTGCATCGTGATTGTTCACATTATATAAATTTTAAATGGACATGTTTTGGGTAGTGACAAAGGATATGTTTGCCCAGGAAAGATTTGGGGTCAGAAGCAATGCCCTGATGTACCTTAATTATAAATCTGTAAGTATGGGAGCAATAACAGCCAGCAGTGAAACGCAAGTAGAAGCTTCTGATGCTCAGAATTGCTCACAAGTGATCCACATTCCTCTTAATCTCAGATCTTACTGAATAACAAATCATTTTCATGAAATTCCAGATAGTCTGTGAAGAAAATAGGAATTTAATATCACCAGATAAAATATTCACTGTGCATTGCTTACTCAAGTGTGGTGGAAGCTAATTTGATTAATTAATGTCAGAATCAGAAGGGGCATTTCAAGGCAATCATTTTCCTACAGCAGGTGAAAAAATTCAGAAATGTCTGTGGAAGTAGTGAGTTTAAATTGTAGCAAGGGACACTTATAATCTATACTAAAGCAAGTGTTTGATGGTAAGGGTCGTGGTGCACTGGAACAGGTTTCCTGCAAAGAGTGTGCGTTGCATCTGTGTGACTGCCTGTTTTTAAGAATGGCTCTTTCTGGAATGACAAAAGTGTAGGGGTGCAAGCAAGGACTAGATGATCTCTGAGGGTTTATTCCAGCCCTATTTTCAGTGTAACACTGTATATATTATAGCATGGTGCTGATGCGGTAGCTCCAACACACTTCATTTAGACATCTCCAGCGTGAAAGAAGTGTTGTTTCATTTCAGAAATTGTTCTAATAGAATTCTGTTTTTCCCTTTTGGTTGCAACATGTTGATATAGATTTGGATGAGTGCCTCACAGGTGCTCACGCTTGTTCCAGAGGACAATTATGTGTGAACACATTGGGATCATTCTACTGTGTCAACCACAGAGTGATCTGTGCAGAGGGCTTTATACTCAACAGGCATAGAAAATGTGTTGGTAAGATGATAGGTATAAGCCGTTCACCACAGCATCATAATTCTTCATGCTCTGCAATGCATTTAAACCATTTGTGCTAAAAGGCTCTCTGGCCATCTTTGCATATGACATTTCAATATGAGTTAGTAAAAACACATGTGCACCATTTGCTCAGCCACTTAACATCATGAGTTGTATGCTATTTGGCTTTTTCCCTAGCAATACATTCTCAGGACACATATAACTTTGCTCAAAAGTCATAAAAGTTCATAGGTATGATGACCACAGCAGTACTGATGAGTATTAAACTGGACTAAGAAAACATAGCAGTTGATCTCTCTGAACAGTGTCAATACTGCCAAATCCTCAGACATCATGAAACAACGAAACTTCATAAATACAGCTCAAGAAATCTGCCTAAGTCCAGGCAGTGGAAAAGATCCATTCCAAAGTGATGGAATTTAAAAATTCAGATTAGTCTTTTGTTGATTCTGGCACAAATTTCGAAGAATCATAATTCTGCTGTATCATCCCTGCTATTTAAGTTCGTATAAGAAACCAATCTATTTTTGCAAGTGTATTTATGAGGATTTAATTTGCTTCAAAAAGCTAAGGCCTGAGCTTATGAAATAGTTTCTGTTTGGGGTACTTTTCTAGAGGCTGGTTTAGGAGGCACCTGAGCTGCAGCAGTGTTGTGTGGTAACGCCTGGAAGAACCTGGAGACCTCTAGTCATTAATGAAAGCAGCAGTGCCTGTGACTATAATGTCATGTGTGAATACATTCGCCTTCTTCCACCCCTGTCCTTCTCCCTACATTTATAACGTTTTTCTGACCATCACAGCTTTGGTTTTGTCCCTATCTTTTAAAGCACTATGATCTCATCTTATTAATAAGCATCATATGGCATGGGGGCATGAGCAGGAAAGTTTATACAGTGTCATAGTTTAGAGCAGAAATGTGATTTACTGTCTTCTGGGTTTTCCGTAAATTATCAAAATTGGATTTTTTTTTTTTTAATTATTATTTATTTTGAAATCAGAGATACTGGTAAGCATGGAAAACTAATGAAATTATTTAGTTTAAATTAAACGACTGAGAGAACACCACTGGAAGGAAGGATGCCTTTACAGAGAAAATATCAGATTGTGAGATGGAAGATGGTATTTGTAGTTGGCCACAGTCTGCATGGTGTGTTTCATGGCTTTCACAGAGCCTGCTGCATGTACCACACTTCTGAATATAAGGTCTGGTAAGTGAACAGCTGAAGGAACTGCCTCACTTTGCTTTCTGCTTCTGAAAATCTTGCCATTTAATCCCCTGATGTTTTTCCTGGGCTATGCAGTAGGGATATGTCTATGCTTTTCTACATCTCCCAGGACTGCTTTGAAACTAAATTAATGCATGTTTGTCAGCAGCTTTGGCAGAAGGTACTATAGAAGATGCCAAGTGCTTCTTTTTATTCATTTTCTTCCTCTCCTGTCCTCTACCCCATGACATTATAACAGAGTTTTATTGTGACTGATACAAGATAAACCTCAGGCATCACTAGTAAAATGAAAGACACAACTCTCATTTGTAAAGCTAAAAGATCCTCTTCTCCCTCAGTAAATAACAAACCTCTGTACTTCTCTAATGCAAGTCAGGTTTTTACAGGTATCCTTGTAAATAATCTAGAAAACTTTGAAGTTTCTCTTTCTTTTTTTATAGATATACCCTGTGTTCTCCTTACTTCTACACAGCTCTGCTCTGTTTGTGGTGCCTGGAGAACATTTGCTGTATTTAATATTTTTCCTACTTTTCTAGTCAAAGGGGAAAGCCACAAGCATACTGTGGTTTCTGTTTTGTTCAACTGCCTCATTGCAGCCCTATTTGCCTAAGGTATCCTTTTCCAGCTTAACTGCTTTTGTGCTCCATCTTGAGCTATCTCAAACACCATGAGGAAAGCTTTGGTAATTTGTTTGCAAATTATTGTTGTTTTAATGATGTTACTCTTTGCATATTTTAGGGACAGGAGGACAATCTTTGCACAGCAACAGAACAGCTGATAACCTTTTATCTGTTGAATTTCCTTTAGTCAAACAGTGGAAGATTATAATTCCAGGTGCATTCAAGAGCAGATATCCAGAATTCCTGAAAGCCAACCGTGCACAATGAAGAGTCACCAGCTGTTTAAATAGCTTGCACACACCAGCTTTGTGTAACTTTGTGAACAGACATTAAATGTCTTTAGGCTTGAAAGCTTCATGTTCTCCAGAGATAAGAGCCAGGTTGGATGTTTTTAATGTGGATTACTTTTCCTGGTGACTTTCAGGCAAAGTCATTACCACCACCCACACGCACACTGACAGGAGACTACTTTGCTACTTTCTTTGCTACTCCCATCTAAATTTTCCCTCCTGCCAGAGTGAGCAGTAAGTGGTCATTTTATTGCTGAACCATAGGGACTGTGCGTGAGCACAGGATGGGTGGTTGCAAAATAACAACGGGTCTAAATAAAACAGATGCATTCCATAAAACAAACTGAGCTGAAGTAATTTGAAGAGAAAAAAAATCATGAGAAACTACAGATGCAAGACAAAAAAGTCTGCATTTCACATTTTTATAAAAAGTGCCAAAAAATTAATTTTTAATGTCAAAGTATGTATTGAAAAAAATAGCACTAGGTAAATGTTGATATTCCTTTGCAAAAATGTCAGCTTCTTAGATGCAACAAATATGCTCAGGCATCATGTATATGTTGCTGTTTTCAACAACAATTCTAGGGAAAAAATGAGACATTACATGATTACATTTCATTCTGGTTTTTACTGACATAAAGTGAGGAATGTTATTGCCACACACATAGACCTAGTAGATTTCTCAAAAATTAACTGTGTCTTGTTTTTAATATATTACTGAATTATTTTTCCTTTTATTTCTGGTTTTTTATAAGTATAATCTTGCCCTACCTCACAGTCTTAATCGTGTTGGATGAAGACTACAGCTGGTCCAGTGTCGGGAATTAACTTTGTTTCAAACTGGAAACATAACTCATATTTTTCCTAGTGCTCTGTCAAGCATCCTACTGACTTGTTGAGTTGGTTTCCAGTACTGAAGAGAGGGCGCTCTTGATTTGAAGGATAATCAACAGGGAGGAAAAAAAGAGAGAGAGAGATTGTCCTAGTTTATAAAAATGTATTCAGTACTCACTCCCCTCTACCTTGTGCCATAATGGTAGAGCAAATTGATACTACCTACAGCCTGGGCTGAACAGAGCTACCACAGGCACTTGTGTACTGCCCCAGCACAAACTGGGACCTATTCCCAAAGATGCCTTTTCCCACCCTCACGCTCATGCTAAGGGACACTGTTTTGCGATAGGCATTGATAGTGAGAGCAACAACATGGACAGACGGGAACTCATGAGAAAGATGCTGCAAGTCTTCTGAGATCTCATTTTGTGGCATGACCATTTAGGAATTTGTTTAGAAAAATGGACCAAAAAAGGCATTGTTAAATAACAATGAAAAGGGAACTTGGGTGGGCTGGCAACTGGCCTGATTTCAGAGATGGAGATTCATGCCCTAACATTGGATAGGACAGAGCAGAGCTTTGCATACTGCATGGCTCATAGTTTAAGCCTTGCATCTCAGCCCAGGTCACAATCATTAGGCTTTAGGGATCGCCAGTGTATCACTTGTGCACAAAACTTTCGTTGAAAGAAAAAATTCTGCATGTAATCTTCCAGTTTCCATAATTTTAATTTCCTCAAATGTGTTCTGGCCAGTTCTACTTATTTTCTCAAGTACTCAGAAATTTGAAAATTGAATCAAAAAATATAGACAAAACATGAAATTATATTAGATCGTTTTTTCTCTGTGAAATCTTAACCTTCTTTTTACCTGTTTACACCTGCTAATCAGGTGGAATACTTCCTACCTTATTTGGGTAGTATTTCAGACAATGTGGCTCTTTTGTCATCATGCTGAACTGACTTAAGTTCATATGGTGCAGTGTAGTGCTGACAATTTGTTTATATGAGAAGGCTTTTTGTGGTTTGCAAGAAAAGATAATCTCAGATCTGTTGTATAGCCAGTAGAAAGTCTTGCACTGGTTTGGATGCTGTTAAGTGGCTATCCATAGCCATTTTTCTCTAAAATAAAAAAAAAATTCTCAAATTTATTTAAGAACTAAGTCTAGTTAGGTGGGAGAGCTCTACCACAGCAGCTAATATTCTTCTCCCAGCACGTGAGGATTTTTTTTCCAGTTTTCGGTGTGGTTTTATTTTTTTCCCAAGACCACTTACGAGAATATTGCTACTTACTCTTCATTCTAATGTGTAGAAACTGGGAAGCTGCACAAGCATTAGGAGGACATAACCCTGTAAAAACTTTGGGGTAGGCAAGTACCTGCCACTCAGTGGAAGTACAGAAACATCGAGTGGGACAGGCAGAAAGACATCCAGCTGATGGTAGTGACCTTGCTGTGAATTAATCAGCTGGCTTTGGAAAGCAAGTACACAGCATGTGAAGAATAGCAATGGCAAACAAAAAGAAAATACAAAAAAATGAGAAGTGAAATGGCACCAAGCTAACCTACTGGTCTTACAAAACTCGGTGCGCATCACCAGTTAGCTGACTTCAGC
>NW_009217408.1:90944-94092 GCF_000690835.1 Fulmarus glacialis
GCAGGAATAGTCTTGGTGCTCCTCTTCATCTATTTGGTAGAAAACAAGCTGACACATTTTCTAAGACAAAAAGCTTTTAAAATGGCTTTTCCTGTTTTCATGCTCCACAAGGGGAAGTAATATATCTGATGTTGTACTTATCTGGGAATCAGGTTCTACAGCCAAAATGAAAATCTGATTTAAACAATAATTGCTTTATTGTATAGTATGAAAACAGCTTCATGTGCAGAGAAACTGGATGATTGGTAATAGTTATGGTCACATTTGGCTTTTGTTAGTTCTAGAAGTACTTCTTAGCTTTATATAGAACTGTGAACGAGTAAGATTTTGTGAAGAATGGCAAGAAAGTTTCTCTTCCCAGTCTCTACCCTTTTTTGTTGCTTCTAAATATTTGCTCATCATGCTATTCCTAGCTTTCATTATTAAAATAAGCAAAACCTGAATTTGAGATTATTTCATCCAAGCCTATCAAAACTTAACATTTTAAAGGTGTGGCATATTCCTTTCCAAATTATCCTACCTTCCACAATCTTGTATTTAGGTGATTTTTTTCAAAGAACTTTCTACTACTCTACCTGCTGAAATGAGATCTCTTTAAAGATTTAAATATGATTTACAAACTTGATTGAGCCCTCAGGTTTCCTCTCTCCATATTTTCTTGTGTATCCAGTTCTAATGACACATTCCTTAGGAATAAGTACGTTACATGGCTCCACCTTCAGCGAGGCAGGCACTTTCAGCACCTCTCTCTTGCAGCAGTTCCACACCAGCAGCTCCTGTCTGTCTGGCATGAAGCAGCAGGACTGACATATAGCCTGAGCTATGAAAACCTGGTCATGAGCAATAAGCGTTAATCACACTCTCATTCAGTTGTCCAGGAGGTTTCTATCCAGTAAACCTGAAGCTGATTATCCATCCTCTGCCCACCCTGCATTTAATCAGTTCTGTCCATCCCTTGCCCTCAATGCCTGCACCATCCACTGCACATTTGGGAAGAGGGGAGGAGAAGGAAATCTCCCTGTGATTTGTGTCTCTTGAGTTACTCTGTGTTAACAAAAGTTCCTGGAATAAAACATCTTTTATCAGAACACTGTAGCAAAGTGTATATTGACTATCTTTTGAAGAAATGGTTTCACTTGAGCTTTTGACACCTTGCAAAAGAGCAGGAAGAAGCAGATGTCTTGATAAATATGAGGCACTGAATTGTTTAATTATTTCTTATAGACATTAATGAATGCGTAACAGATACGCACACCTGCCAGCGGAGAGAGCACTGCGTCAACACAATGGGATCATTCAAATGTCTCCAGGAATTGAGCTGTCAGCCAGGTTATGAACTTAAGGATGGAGAATGTGTTGGTAAGACAAGTGT
Organism: Fulmarus glacialis; assembly: GCF_000690835.1. Taxonomy (NCBI): domain Eukaryota; kingdom Metazoa; phylum Chordata; class Aves; order Procellariiformes; family Procellariidae; genus Fulmarus; species Fulmarus glacialis. Next base: position 92,317 of record NW_009217408.1, read on the forward strand.
TTTTCAGCTGATGCAATTGTTACCAAAAAGGAAAGGAAAAGGATTGCAAAGCATTTTATTGTTGCTGGTCTGTGATATCAGGGTTGTAACTAAAAGAGGCTGATCATCGTGGAAATGTTTGGCTTCATAGGCCCCTTCTGTACATTCACTTATTTGAGATAGTTTCCAGCGATAACTATAAATTATTTGGAAAATGGATGAAACCTTGTGAATTAGGATTTACCCTGTTTTTAAAGCGTTAAGAGAGAGATGATGGAGTGGTTCCTATTACGCTTCTCTGCCTAGCTCTGCTTTTTTCTGAAGGGGCTGATACTGTTTACTGTTCAACGATGAATCACAGCCTGAGAGGATCATGGGACTGTCTCAGTCCGGTCCTTCCTGTGCTTAGGAGGTCTGTCTGCATTTATTTATATTTGGAATGGTCATGGGGTTAAGAAGTTATTCTTCATCTCCCCCTTCTTAGTCTATATACAGGTCTAATGGAGAAGCTAACCTCAGTAGTCATAGGATAGCAGAAGTTGCTCTGCAGCACAGGAGCATTCCAGAGACACATGTGCCCTGCCTTCCAGGGCAGAAGTCAGTGTTATTTACTCCTAATTTTTTTTACACAAAGAGTTTCCTGACAGCTGGAGTAAGAGATGCCTAAGGAAAGAACTTAGCTCTTGACATATAACATAAGCTTATAAAATAGAAAAGATCAGAAATCTGGCTTTATATACAGCTGTCATAAGTAAACCTTGGTTTACTTGAAGAGGCTGTTTGTGAACGTCTTGTTCTGTTATCTGATTCTATAGCATTTCTAACATTTGTTGCTAATCTAAATTGCTTTCTAGTCTTAAAGTTAGATTATAACAGCTTATAAAATTTACAAATTGTTTTAAAGTAGCCTTTAAATTAATGACTTATAAGAAAGACTAAAATTTCAGAACTACTCTGTGTAAAATTGCCTACAGATAATTATTGAATTTGCAGAGGTTTATGAAATACTCAATTCCACATTTTTCTTTGACTCAGTCTATAAATATGGTAGGAAGACTTACTAATATAGTACCTTCTGAGAGACTGGTGATGTTCCCTCATGACATTTAACTGAGGAGTTAGAATAGAAAGAGAAGTGCCAGCAGTTCTCCCTTTGTCTGCCTGGAGGAGTGGGGACTGCTCAATTGTGGAGTTTCCTCCGTTTGTCTTTATCTTCTAGTACAGATGTTCATGATAGGGAGTGTTCTTAGAAACCAGCGTATGTTAAAGCAGCATTTGAAAATACTCACAGGAACTGAATTTCGAACATATTTATAGCTGAAGCCTGTTCCTCGGTGGGCTTTCTTCAACTGGAAGCAATGCCACTATACCAGCTGATCCTTGCAGTTACTCAACACAGATCAGTTGGGTGTATATTTGTAAGTTTGAAACTTGCAGGAAGTGTTTTCAATGTGCCTAGAAAACAAGCATTAAGTTGGTGAACATAATTTGAGAAATAATTTCATATACGTAATAAAAAATGAGAAAGCTGTGTTGAGCTCTGGCTGCAGAGTAAAGAAAAAAAAAAGCAAAATTTGTTACTAATATTACTACCTCTCATTCAGATCTTTTTCAGAATAAGTGTTTGTTCTGTGTATGTAAGTACATATATGCATACACACATGCCTGTGTACACAGTGAAATCCCAGCCCTGTTCAAATGAGGTGCCCTATTAGTATCAAATTCAGTGGAGGTAGGTTTCTACCTAGAATTCCTGAGGTCTATCAGGAATAAGAAACCATTTTGCTTTTGAAAGAG
>NW_009217408.1:94123-101804 GCF_000690835.1 Fulmarus glacialis
GTGTACCTTATTCCTAGTTTTAATTTGGGTCTTTAGGATTTTAAAAACTGCAGACGTTTCAGTATCTGTGGTTTACAAGAGATGCTGTGAACAAAGCAGCAGGGACCTGAATCAAATTTGCTGTAAGAGCTGACAAATTCTGAAGCCTATGCTGAAGTGGATGTCCAAGAGCAAACACACCTAAACCTCTGATTTCCCATAGGCAATGTTGGGTGTCTGGTTTAAATAATGCTTCCTAACTTCCTTTCTGAGAAGTTAACTAGTCTTGAAGACTACTGAAAATTACAGCTTAACTAATTTGGTGTTTTGATCTGATTAACAGATATTGATGAATGCGAGAGAGGAACTCATAGTTGTAAAGTAAACTTCGTTTGCCAGAATACAGAAGGATCATTCTACTGTGAGTCAAAGCAACGCTGCATGGATGGATTTTTACAAGACCCTGAGGGAAACTGTGTTGGTAAGTGTGACCAACAATATGTTTGTAATATGTGCAGCAGCGCTGGCCAACTCCTGTTCCTTTTAGCCTGTCCAAGGGGTGTATATTAACCACATATAGTTTTCCTCAAATCCTGCTGTGAATTTAATTTAAACATTGCTGTCCTTTTAAAGAGATGCATACTTGCATATTGAATTTGAAAGTGTTACCACAGCAGATCTTCATCAGCCTTATCTTTGTAGCACAATAAATTGAAATGAAGGAAAAGAAGTGACAGCTGGAAGAAAACAGACCAGAAGGGTTAAATAGCTGCTCTCACTATTCTAATTCATTTTCTTCACCAGATATTAATGAATGCACATCTCTCCCTGAGCCATGTAAACCGGGATTCAACTGCATCAATACCGTTGGGTCTTACACCTGCCAAAGGAACATGCTGACGTGCAGCAGAGGCTACCACTCCAACGAGGAGGGAACCCGATGCATCGGTAAGGTCAGACTCCAGACTGTCAGGTGCCCTCTCAGAGGAAAAGTACATTTCAGTTCTAAAAAGAGGTTCTGAGTTACCTCCAGATTCCTAAATGTATTTGAGGAATGGGGATTTGCTGTATGCATTTGCTGTCCAAGCAGCTCGGGGATTTGTTTGCACTACAGGATGCTGCACTGATGTCTGACTGCTGCATGGAGTTCCTTTTGGTGTGCTGGGTGACACTGTTTTTGACTGCATATGGGATTTACTGGCTTCTGTTCTGGAGTGAATGTGGTTTAGTTACTTTTTAAACTCAGGCTGCCAGTCAAAACCATGATCCTTCGCTATTTTTTACAGTATCTCTCTGTAAAAGTGATATGATCTGAAGCCATGGGATGCAGCAAAAGAGAAACACTGAGTTTGTGGACTCACAAGAGTAGTACTAAGTGGATGTTCTTTGTAGCGCTATGAATGGTGTTCCCCATTTACATCCAGTTGTGTGTGTGTATTTAGGATAAATTCTTACTTTCTTTGTGAAAAGAATGTTGAAAAATTCATATAGGCTGGCATGCAGCTTGATACTGATTTGTATTTGTTCCAATGAGTTTATGGAGTTACTGACTCAGAATAACAGATTTCATCTCTTCTTAGCATTTGTTCTGTGAGCACACTAGGCACAAAGGAATTGAAAGCTTGGTCCTTGGTGCCCAAGGCAAGGCTGGCTATGTATTCTTTAATTCCCTATGTTCTGTGTTACACAAAGTAGGAAATCATAGTACGACAGCAGGGAAAAAAAAAAAGGAAGTGACAAATCAGCATTTTGGTTAGTGATGATATCCTAATGATTTCTACTTACTTACCCTTTGAATAAAAGGAAGGATGAAAAATGAACAAATTATGCTTTGTGATGCTACAGGTGGGTGGAAGCCATGTTGGCAGCTATTAATTTGGTCATGACTAGCAACTTGTAGTGAAAAATAGTGGTATAAATAGATCCCATTTCTGCATAAATTTCTGGATTCTCCTTGTTGCTACTCATTACGCTCTATCTCCCTTCATGATTTTGCCCTCAGGACTATCCAGACCATGTTTAGCCAGTGAGAAGGTGGGGAAGATTTGGAAGTAGCAGAAGATGGGGACAGTTTATGTGTGTAACTGAGAAAATTGAGAAAGCTTCCTAATACAGCTCTAGGGTGTTGTATTTCGTAAATTTGGGGCAATGTAGTGCAGTCTCATTTGCTGTCCTATTATATAGCAGCCTGAAATATTTCAATTGTTACAAAGGGAAGGTCTAAAAGTCCTGTCTCTCTCAGTTGCCGTTCTTCAGTTCTTCAACTGGTTTCCATCAGTCCTGTTTCACCAAAATCAACTGGGCTAGGTTTGTTTGCACCACCTGAAGTGTGGTGACCCTGAAACTGTTTTTAGGGTTACCACCATGCCAATGTCTCCATGAATGCCATTTTTTTCACAAGTCAGCAGTCATCACTGAGCAGCTCAGAGGTCCTGGCTGTAGTGCTAACAGCCTTCGTTTTCAAGCCCTGCTGATGGCTAGGGCAAATTATGTTCCTAAATTTCAAACTGATGATTTATAGGAAGAATCCAGCTTTTTTTCCCTAAGAGAGAGTGACTGTGTGTAAATATATGACAGAGGAGAAAATTGCCATTATTCATACAGCATTTATATCTTTAAAGCATGATGAGATAACACAATGCATTGTAATTACTGATGATACTTTGTCTCTACTTTACATGATTGACAATGCTTTTAAGGAGCAGGTATAAGGAAGCTTCTTTAGTTTGATTTTGGGAAAACAAATGTTTGACGTTAATTGGTGATTTCTCTGTCTTTGCTGTGTGCACTCTATCTCTGCAGTCTATATCTTTTGGTATTTTTTTGGTACGGCTTTCTTTAAGTAGGCAGAGAGCATGGAGAAGAAAAAAGAACAGCATATGGTCCTAATTTCCCCTCTCTGTGTTAAAGACTAGTTTCTTTAAGGCATTACAATAGCTAATTAGATTCCTGATTCAGATTTATTCACAGTAGTAAATACATCATCTGCACATGTTTCTCCAGCAGAACTACACTTGTACGGTCATCTTCTCTGTTTAGAGGATTCATCTCCCTTTAAAATGTTCACATTTTCTGATTTAGTAAATAGGTTGTTAAAAACTACCTACATTTAACTGAAAACTACTGTAACTATTGTGAAATATAGCACGCTTCTGATGGTATAATGCCCTAGAACTAATTAAAGTCTGAATGCAATGGAATACGTAATTTTGGACAAACTAATGAAATGGTTGCACACATGAATTCATTACAAATAAAACTGCTACTTTACAAATTTGTACCTGCATTAGGAACTTCCTTGTTTTGATGCTACCTCTGATCTTAAAAGAAAATGAGGAGGCAGTTTTTCAGCAGAAATCTATGAACCTGTCAGGAATTCCTTGCCTGGTGAGTGGCATTCCCTGCCGTCCCTAACCCCGGTGCCAGCAGGGGCTGTGTAGGTGGGAATCTGTGCTGAAATACTGAACAAAGTATTTGTTAGCGCATCTCGTCAGGGTTGATATAATCTCCACTTTTCCAAATCCAAGTTTCTGTGATAAGTAACTTGCTCTCACTTCCCTATCATTTCCTCAGCAAGTGACTGCTTTCCGGAGCACTCCCCAAGGCTGTTGCTTGATGGAGAACTGCCCAGGAACCCTTTGAAATGAAATAGTGCTCAAATTTATGACTTCAAATAGGGCATTATGGAGAACCTCCAGCCTTGGACTACCATCCTAATTAATATTACATGAACAGGGACTTGGGTTGTAAAAGTAGTTGAAGATGTGAATAATAGGAAGGAAGCAGGATCTGATGGCTTAGGAAATGGCAGAACTCAGAATACTTGAAGAAATAAAAGTTTCTGAGGGTTAATCAGACTTTTTGATGCTTCTTGTCACAGATGGTAACAGGGATTTCTTAGATACTGATGAGCTATTTAGTCATGTTGCAAGTCTTGTAAATCAGCGTGTATTGAAAACTCTGATCTTCATCTGAGGATTTTTAAAATGAGATTGGAAGTCATGCATGTGAGTGGAGAAGGAACTAATTTGCTAGTATTAGATTTTGGATGCGAGGCCATGAGGAATATCAAAATGTGAGTTGATTGAGAAAAGAAAAAAGATGAACATTGGGAAAGAGATAGACAGCAGAAGCAAGATTGAAAGGGCAACTGGAGATGAAAATAACAATTGCTTTAACTGAAGGGATGAGCAGAATTTCTGGCTAGTTCTTGTTTTGCTTTAAATGGCTTGCCGTGACTCACGTAATGGCAGAACATCAGAATAGTGTGTTTAAATGTCATGGTTTGATCAGAACGAAAATGTGTTTACATTGAAATGCAGAATATGGTGGGAAAGCTCCATTGCAGTTACAGTTACCATTTTAACTTTTAAGATAATGTATTGCTTTTCAAAAGTTTGACTTGGAGATATGTAAAGCTGACTCTGAGAAGAGCACAGTGGGAAAAGCTGATATTCTTTGTTCTGTCCAGGGGACAACCCTAACAGTGTCTATTCCTGTTATTTAATTAATTTTTTTTTTCTCTTTGTAAACATTGATTTTCAGCAAACTATATTTAAACTAATTGCTTTCTCTGCTTCTGCAGATGTGGATGAATGTCAAACTGGTGTACACCGTTGTGGTGAAGGACAGATTTGTCATAATCTTCCTGGGGCTTATCGCTGTGACTGCAAGATGGGATATCAGTACGATGCATTCAGCAGAAGCTGCATTGGTATGTAAGGCACAAGATGAGACGAAACGACTGATTGATTGAGCCTTGGACCTCAAGGCAGTATTTAGCACCATTGTCGTGTGCAGTTATTAGTTCTGCAATGCAGTGCCTCAAAAGATAATGGAATCACCTCCAAAGCAGCCGTCGTTCAGTGCGACCGGCCATTTAGAGCTCTGCCACTCCGTGCTGTGATTTCGGACCAGGTGCCCTTGGTTTGGCTTAGCTGCAGGTTATCAGTTAAAGTCATCTGCAAAGTACTTCCCTGTGGGTAACATTTCTGCTGCTGTAGAAATTTATCTTTCTGAAAATTTCACAACTTTCTTCATAAGAGACTGTGATACAGCATTTTGTATTTTATCGCTACTGTACACCAATTAGAGCACAAAGTGAGACAGCATAAAACCTGAGGTTGCAGCATTTCATGCTCTGCAAATCAATCTCTGACATTTTTAAAAATATCCTCCTGCATCTTGTTTGATGCTCTAAGTTGATTGTATATTTGCTTTTTATGCTGGCAGATATAAATGAGTGCTGGAATTACCCTGGACGCCTGTGTCAGCACACGTGTGAGAACACGCCTGGGTCCTACCATTGCTCTTGTTCTTCTGGTTTCCGCTTGTCTTATGATGGGAAGCATTGTGAAGGTACCAGACATTTTTTCCATGAAGAAGAAATTGCAGTGTGAGTTAAGGGACTTTAGAGGAGTTGAGGTGAAATATAAATACAGTAAACCCATGATTTATGTGTGCTCAAATGTGCAGATATTCAATTGAACACTCAAACCGTCAGATGAGAGCCAACAAGTTTCTCCTCTTTCTTCCTTTCCCTCACATACTTTTTCCTTTCCTTCCAGATGAGAGAAAAGGATAACATAACAAAGTTAGAATAGGAGACTTTTCATTCAGATTTTAATAAAGATGAAACTTGGTAGTGACAAAACTTAAAAAAATCACGGAGAACTTAAAAATTTCCATTCCATTCAAAATCAGTCTTTTCAAGGCAATGATTACATATTTCAATCAACCGTAACATATATAGAAATGAAATTCAGGTGCAACAGACATCCTCAAGCTTCTTGGCATTCTGCCTAGGGAGCAGAAACATCTTCTTGGGACAAGTTAGTCCATCCTTATTCACTCTGACCAGAAGGGTCTGGTTGCTGTTCTCAGAGGCAAGAAATGGTGGAAGATACTGTTCTGAACCATCGTGGCAATGTCTGTGGGTTTGTTTTTGGATACAGATGTGAATGAATGCGATACTAGTCCCTGCAGCCAGGAGTGTGCCAATGTTTATGGTTCCTATCAGTGTTACTGCAGGCAAGGTTTCCAGCTAGCAGAAGATGGGCATTCTTGTAAAGGTAAGGCTGCTGCTTTATCCGGTCAAGTTAAATACGTGTATACTCTGTAACAGTCAGGGCTGTCTAACTCTCAGCAGCACCTAATGCTGCAGGTGATGCCGAAGGATGATTGTGAGTTACACCCTGCTGCAGAAGCTGCAAAAGGTAATTCCAGCTATTGGAAAATGCAGTTCATTTTCATGCCTCCTACCTGGGGCTGGAATACACTTGTGTGACCGTAGAACCGCTGAGATTATTGTTTCATGGGGCTAGAGCTTATGATTGAAAAAATTAGAAGGGAAGATATGTTTACCTATATTGCATCAACTAAAGCCTCCACTCAGCAACGGTTGAGTGAAGGCTTGCTCTTACTTCTGCTCGTGGTGGGTGAATGAGGAGTAGAGTGATCAGAATGGAGAAAGGAAGGGTTTTACCTGTTTTCTTGAAGTTACCAATACCGACACATTGGAGAGTCTCTATTTAAGAAATGGTGAAGAAACCCACATTCTTCCTAGCACAAGGAAGTCCCCAAAGCAATCCTCAAAGAATTACAGAGATACCAGAGAGAGTTTTTCAAACTCAGATGTGCCCTAGACTTCTTGTTCTTTTCCGTGAGTCCATACTACTTGCAATCAGTATTTTTGGGAGCAGTCTTGTGTTCAGCATTTAAGAAAGCACCATCAACAGTCCTAAAGCAATGTCAAACTTTCATGTTGCATTCCTGTTTAAGAATGTATTATAAATGCGTCAGATAAGAATTTCCTTGTGTTCTACAGCCTCCCTTTTCAGATTTCTGTTTTTCTTTTTTTCATATGTTTGTAATTGTGTTTTTTTCCCAGATATCGATGAGTGCACACAGAGTGCAGGCATTCTTTGTACTTTCCGCTGCGTGAATGTTCCTGGTAGTTATCAGTGTGCTTGTCCTGAGCAGGGATATACCATGGCAGCAAATGGAAGAACCTGTCGAGGTAATGAGGAGTTTAGGAACTGAAAGGATTATATCATGAAGCTTTAATCCTTGGAATGATCTAAGCCATTATGGTTATTCAATCAAGTCTCCTTGTTTTTTATGAGTCACTGTTAAAAAGCCAGTATTTGACAAAGTTGCCAAATATTGGTATCTGCAATGTCAGCTTTTTCCTGTGTTAGAAAAAAGTACTCTGGCAACTCAGCTGTCAACGTGAACTAATTGTTTAAATGAATTCCTAAGGGAGCCCAGTTCATCATTCAAACTGGGGCACTTGATTACTTGCAGGAGCTGTATGTGCACCTTGGCACAGCAGTAAGTGATCTATTTTTTGAGAGGTGCCAGATGTAGAAATCCGTGGCTTCATTACAAGTTGCAGTTTCCTGCCCCAGCAAACTGGGAGAGTGAATGTAGGAGCTGTAATGGGGGCTTGGACATCTAGAAGCCTGCCACCTAAGCTTAATTATGTTGGCGTTAGTAAATGTTAGTGTAAATGACATGTATCCTCCCCACAAACACCCCTTTTCTCCAGAATCATAGAAATGTTTTCTGGGTGTCCGGTGGTTTTCATCTGGTGCGCAGCTGTCTGTTTCTGAAGTAAAAATCCCCCATTTCCAAAGGATGCACTGACTGTGTAATGATGATTGAAGATCTGATTACCTTTACGTACTCTACATGCATTCCT
>NW_009217408.1:101835-123030 GCF_000690835.1 Fulmarus glacialis
TAACTACCAGGCATTTCCTGCTCTTAGTTTTTCAGGAACCCTTCACATAACTTTTGGTTACGTATCTCCTATGCTTAAATTCTCTTCTCAGTGGTAACGGCAGTGAATTTACATTGTGTAAATCATGAACGGCATGAGCATACTTGATCCTGACTTTGGAGCACAGAAACAGACTAAATGACAATTAAAATCTTTTTAAAAGATTTTAAAAGATTTTTTTTAAATGTGTTTTTAAGTATGAATGCAGTTATATCCACGTGCATTTAAATTCTTACCTAAAAGTCACGTTTAGAAAACTGCAGCTATAACTCTCCTCAGGCTTTGTTTGTTGTTTTTTTTTTCCTGCTAACTTTGAGTGCTGGCATGTTAGTTGCCACCTCTGCCAGCAGTGAGATTTGAACTGAGGACGTCTTCCAGAGTTAACAGTGTGAGTCACTGCGTTAATCGGCCAGCACAGCTCTCCCGAGCCGGAGGCACCCAGCGTGCTCCAGGCGCTGAAGGTGGAGGAAAAAGGTTTGCCACTCGGACCTATGGATCGCACTTGCGTTGTTTGTGTGGTGTGAAACCCGCCCTGCACCACTCATCCTGTGTGGAGAGGGTTCCTATTGTATAGACTAGCCCTGCTAAGAGAGCTATACAGTAACACTTGGAAAAACTTTTCGATGCACTTACGCCACCTGGTACTTGCACCCTCCTTAGAGGCTGAAGTTGGTCTACTTGCAAAACTTACCGCCTGTGCGGCAGCTCTGTGCGTGGCGGGGTGTCCTATCCCAGCCGAAACCAGGACGCTGGGTAAGCTGGCATTTAGTCAGGCGCTGGAAGTAACCCCTGAGTACATGCCCTTTTTTAGAGCTGTGCAAGTGTGTAGGTACAAGTTTGGGCAGGCTTATATATTGAGGTCTCTCTGAAAACATGGTGAGAGAAACAGTCTGAATTGATGCCAGCTGGACTAAACTCAAGATTATATTGGTTTCCACCAGCTGAAGATCTGGCCCTAGTTGCTCATCATCTGAACAGTTCTTAAGAGTTACTAGTGGTACATTCTGTGTACCCTTTTTTTTAAACAGATGAGTTGTATCTCATGTAATAGCATCTCAACATATGGATCTTTTTGGAGAAACTGCCTATGGTATTTTGCAGCACAGCCAAACTGGTGAAGTGAGTGCTTTCATGACAATGATTGCAATATGGAAGAAATTTTCTTTTCACCTAGGGGCACTTTCTGAGAATCAGCAAGGGATTTAATTTACTTTGATTCGCTCCTACTTCCTATTGTATACTTTTCTTTGCAGGACTTTTAAACCAGTCATTTCAGTGTATGAGATCAGTTCTCATCCCAGGGGAATGGAGGTTATAGTTTTCCTCTAAGAGTCTCTCTCCTCTGTGACAATTGGCAGAACTGCAGAGCCCTACACAGTCCACGTGGTTTGTCTGTTAGCATTTATTTCATTTTAAAGCCTCCGTGCGTTGTCTAGACATTTGGGAGTACACAATGTGACTGTGAGATCTATGCCAATATTTTCTGCTCAAGCTGGATCCTTGTAATTGCATCTGGTTTTCAGCATTTTAAGGTCCATGGCCTGGGCTTGTGCATACGTGTTATTTAGGTAACCACGTTTATGCTCTAGGCCATAAAGTGTCTCTGAGCTTTAAATGTTCTTTTTTGTTTTCTGCAACATTACTTCTCATTACAGGGAGATATTTATATTTAACGTAAATTTTCAGAAATGTGTGTCTTGTTCTGAAGTGTTGTTCTTAAGTTCCCGTATTCCATAATAGTCAGTCTGGTGAAGCTTACATCTCCCGGCTCATGCAGCTGTACCGCAGTGGATACTTTGCTTTGTATTTGCCCCCTGCTTTAATCCAGACAAACTTTCATGCATAGATAAATTCTTCTCCTGGCATAGCCCAGCTTTCTCATTTCTCAAAAAGTCCGTGAGAAGGTCCTGTTGCCTTTCAACATGGGTTGGTTATATTCTGATGGGATTTGTTTATTCCTGAGGGATAGCTTTTGTCCCAGTAGGCTGTGAATGGCTAATGTGTAGGCAGACATAGGGCGTCCCTCCATCTATTATGTTTGTTTGCTTGGGATATGTGGACATTTTACAGCCTTGTCGATGAAGAAGGAGCCATTGCGATCACACACATGCCATGCAGTGTATGAGGGATTTATAGCAGTGGCCACCTTTCATCAAGGACTGTCCCTTGTACTCCAGTGCTTGCACACAGTGTCTACACCACGCACAGGTCCGTGCACATGCTCTGCTGTTTGAAACCAGTTAGATGCTTCTCCCAGGTATTGAGCTTATCACACGTGCACTGTGCTCGCGTGCTGAACAGCTTGGTTAGAAACACCACACGTGACATAAGCTAGCTCTAAGCATGAAACTGTGGTTCAGGGAGTATCAGTGACCTGTGAAGCTGTAAAAATTGGCCTGTCACTTTCAGGAAACTATTTAAAAATTGTCTTCAACCATAACAGCTGTGGAAAGCTTACAGCAGCTGCGGGGATGGACAGGTTGGCTGGTCAGAGAAGTTTAGGGTTCCACTGCCTTAGACTACGTCTATCTGGTTATTTTATTCTGTTTCCTTTGAGTCTATTTCATAATATTACTTACAACACATCTCTGATACCTCAGGAGCAAGGGAGAATATGACAACACAGGCGAGTCTGTCTAGATGTTCATGTTTGGTTTGAACCTTCAATGTTTTGTTTCATTGAGTGGAAAGTGGCAAGACAGGAGGATCTTGGGTTTTGACAACTTTTTTTCCTTCTTGTGTTTATCCTCCACTGGAAGTTAAACCCTGCGTTGCATCAGACGTGTTTGGAATGAGAATAGCTAGGTTCACAGGAGTGTGCCAATGTTTGCAAAGTACAGAAAGAAACAAACTTCCCCTGCCTAGGCCAGCCCTGTCCGTGCGCTGGCCACAGTCTCTGCCAAGCAGGGGAAGCACTATCAAAACAGCATGAAAAGGATCATAAGCTGCTTGTAGGGAAGAGAGGGTCCCTTGTTTATTGCACACGCTGCTGAGTGGTACTGTCATCTCTTATTAACTGATAAAGTCAAGGAAGGAAATTTTTTTCCGCAGAAGACATGAATTCTAGCAGAATTGGAATCAACATGATTTACCCTGTCACTCCAAATGCCAGCAAGTGTCTGTGCAAAGAGACGAACCTGACACACCTCACCTGAATCTGCATTTCACACCCCAGGTGTTTCCTCCGGGGTTCTCACAGTCCTGGTCCGCAGGCAGCAGGCACAGGTACTGAAGAGGTAACACACAGCAGTGAGCGGTGAAGACAAGAGTCCTCGGCTTGCAGAGCCAAACCCACAGACTCCTCTTGCTTCTCATGCACACAGAATCTCATAAGGATATTACAGCCCATAAATTGTGATTACTTCTTATTTTTGAACTTAGCATGTCTTTTTCCTTGTGTTTCTTCTTGTAGATATTGATGAATGTGCAATAGGAACCCATAACTGTTCAGCTGCAGAGACTTGCTATAACATCCAGGGCAGCTTCCGCTGCCTGTCCTTCGACTGCCCTTCCAACTACAGAAAAGTATCTGACATGTAAGTATTGCCATTGCAACAAAGCGAGCAGCCCAGTCCAGTGGCTGTGGATGTTACGTAGTGCTTTAGTTTGTGGGTGGGTGTAAGTGCTGAGAGCTCTGAGAAGATGCTTTGGTACCTGGAGCACGTAGACTTTCCCCATACAGAGTTTCTGTCCGGTTTTGCCTCTTCTTCCCTCCAAGCCCTACAGCACTTTCCAAGCCCTAGCCCCATTTGCCCTCCAACTGCTGCTATAACAGCAGCTCTACTTGCTCCAGCTCTAAAAGGGCTCTGTTTATAATTAAGTTTTAAAAAAAAAGTAAGATCTTCTATGCTGCTTATATCATTGCAGTAGCTGCCAGGCTGCTCAGTGCACCACTTTTACAGTGGTTTTGGGGCTCCCTGTTTAATATTCAGATTGCAGTTCCTCAGAGAGTGTTGAAACGTTGAAGGGGAGCAGGATAATGAGCTTGCCAGGCTACAGGGCTGTGGGAATGGCACACCCCCACAGCTCCCAGCTCCTCAGCAGCTGAGGCTCGGGAGCCCCAAAATCTCCCTACCCATTTCCTGCCTCGATGGCTGCCAGTGCTTTGGGAAGCCCTATTTAGTTGCTTGTGACTTAAAACATACTTTTCCTGCCTTATAGAATTGAGCAGTTTTGCAAGTTGAGGAGCTTGATTCCCATTCCCATGTTTTAGCTACCTTTTTAAGTGTTTTTGTTCTTATTTACTTGGAGCACTGACCCAGGCTTGTGCTGTCAGCGTTGAATCACAGACTCCTCTTCCAAGCTCTGCGCGGCTTGCAGCGTGACTGGCTCTTTCCTTGTTGTGGAGCTTCCCAACACAGCTCCCCATGTCCATGATCTTTTTCTTACACTGTTGTACTCTGATAATTATATCATTTACAAATGCTTTATGAGCACTGTAAAAGCAGAACAAGCAGCTGGTAATTACACAGCTGACGTTTGGGACTCCTGTTTGTCAAATACTTTTGCAATACTCTGAAATACATGTATTTTTACCTGCTGCTACATGGACACTGAATGTGCTTCATTTCTCATCTCTTAGGAGGTGTGAACGAATCAGTTGTTTTAATTATCTGGACTGCCAAAATACCCCGGTGCGCATTACCTATTACCAGCTGAACTTCCAAACCAATATCGTCGTCCCAGCTCATATTTTCCGTATTGGACCATCGCCTGCCTATGCTGGAGACAACATAATCCTTACTATCAACAAGGGAAATGAAGAAAACTACTTCAGCACTCGAAGGCTGAACTCGTACACGGGCATTGTCTATCTTCAGCGACAAGTGAAAGAGCCTAAAGACTTTTTGTTAGATGTTGAAATGAAACTGTGGCGTCAGGGAACATACACTACTTTTCTTGCCAAAATTTACATTTTCATCACAGCTCATGCGTACTGAAGCATGTATTGACATTGGATTTTATTGGTGCTATGCTCTTTAACTGCTCTACCAAAGCTTAATACTGTTGAACTGGCATTTAATGTATCTAGCCTTTATATTATTTTTCTGTCATTGCTTTAAACTTTTTTATTGGTTGTGTAAATTAAGTTAATTTTTATCTTTTTTTGTTTTGTTTTCTTATGCAATTTTTTACGTCATCATTTGACAATGAACAAAGGAAGGGTTAGAAGGGCAGTACATACATTGTGTTAAGTGCTGGAACCTTTTCTTAGACATTATTTTTAGGTTTAGTCACATCTGCAGGGTATTGCACTAGAGAGGAAAGATGTTCACTTGGGAGTATTGGGTTTTGCCACTAAGGGGAAAACCCTTGAGCAATTTCTCTGTATTACACAAACTTATGGTTTGGCTTAGCCACTGGCTTCACTGAGTTTTCTCTGTCTTGAGATGCTGTGTCGAAGGCCGTATGTGTACACTGACGGTTAGCTCACCTCATATTACCGGTTTATTTTCCTCCTTCCAATTTTCATAATATGTTGCCTAAAAATATATATAAATAAAAGAAAACTCCACCAGTGAAAAAGCCTATGAATGAGTCTTGCTTTAGTAGGACTACTCACATGTTAAATATTTGCAAGACCAAGGCCTTAAGAGAACGTCATGCTTTAGGGTAAAAGCTCACATTGCCATTTTTAGTAGTTGTCTTTATAGGTGTTGGGATTCCTCTCTATACAGACTCATTCCATTTAGGTAACTGTAAGTGCAGGTTAGATGCTTTATCTCTTAAAGGAATGTCCAAGAGGAAATACGGAAATAATGAAATAATCAATTACCGCTTCTTATTTTAAAGCTTGGTGTGCCACTGAGGAATCACATGCAATTTTAAATAAACAAAAAGGGGAGTTGCTTCTCTTCTTCAGGAAAATTACTTCGGTTTTGTTACTAAATGATGCAGAGGAAAATGCTAGTTAAATTGGCGGTTTGTATTATGCCATTTAGAAAATAGCACAACCAAAGTTTTGAGCTAGATTTCCTCCTGTTCTACAGGAAACTGGATGAGGTCCAAAGTTGAAGGCCAGATGTGGCAAAGCATAGTATAATCGAAGTATTTGTTAGAACTTAGAAAAGAATATCGGAACTTCTTTATGGCTGTTTTCTTTTTTTTTTCCTCCTAAAAAAGCAAAAAAGCTCCAGTGTTGAAATTTTCTGAGCTTCCTTTGTTCCAGCTATAATTATTCTGCAAAATGTTTTAAAGGAAAAACATAGCTACAATATATTGATGTTTACTACACTGCAGTTTAATAATCATAGAATCGTAATATACGAGGTTGGAAGGAACCTCAAGGATCATCTGGCCGAACCTTTCTTGGCAAAATAATTATCTGTTCTTTTCTGCAGTTGATCTTATTTTGACCAGTGTATACACAAAAAAAAAAAAGGAGAAATCAAATCTTATGGCTTTTTATGCCATAATCAACAATTTTATTATATTGTAAGATATTTATTCGAACTGCATCTTAAAATCTTGTAAACACCACCTATATGGTGAGGGGGGAGATGTTCTGTATTCACTATATCCCAAGGCCAATTTCTACCACTTCAAGTCACTTCTTTGATTTGGACTCTCGTATTGATAATAAAGTGCAAATCTTCCTGTATCTGATCTCATAAAGACCCATTACCAGGAAAAAATTATTGCTATCCCCCAGCTGTAAAATATGGGATATCTGTGAGTTTGCATACATCAAGCTTTTCTTTGTTTTTTCTATAAAAATCATTTTGTAAAAGTGATCTTCTTCCATCCATCTTTCAGAAGTATTTAGCATTTAGGGAAGTGCCAACTGAGAAACACATGTTTATTCAGTTAATGCATATCTTACAGCTACAGGCCTGGCAAGATGAAGAGGCAGCCGCAGCAATGAGTAGGAGAGCCTTTCAGATCCATTATGCAGTTAAGTGTTTATATTATAATATAATATATTTATATATTATACATGTTAAGTGACGGTACGTTTCTCCATGCCCCAGTGGGGCACATCAAGAGTCACCGAAACCCAGCGTTTTCCATCAGCATTAGTATTTGATTGAGCGTAAATGATATTCAAGCCTCGACAGTCTTTCTTGTCAGAGAACAAATGGACAAGCCATTTGTTACTTGGAGACCTTTTGCTGACTAAAACCAGCCATAGTCAATCATATTAAGGCTTTGGCAGTTTGTAACACCAACTTTTCATTTTCAAGACAGTAATTGATGAAGAACGTTTTAGGAAAGGCTTTGCATACTATTATAAGAAAAATGCTATGTTATAAAAAACCATGTCTTCACCAGCACTGAGTCCAGTAGGCATTCAAAAAGGTTAGAAATAGTTGCTTGGTGCGACTGGTCAAAGGAAAGGCTTACAGCAGATAATTTCACATTCTTCTGTTCCCAAAATAACCAGAGGAATCTCTTACCTCCTACCATACCAACTGACGTACGCCCCGTCAGTTTTAGGAGAGCTGCAATGCAGGGACGGTTAGCTTTGCATCCTTTGCTTTGCTTTTTCTTAGGGCAGTGCTCTTGATGGAACTTGAACAGACACGTCCACCAAAGACCCACTGACCGCGAGGATGTGCTTTCGCTGGATCGCAATGGCTTTGGACTGGAATTTAGTCTCCTTCAACTGGTCTAGCTCCTAGAAGGCCCAGTTCCCATCTTCAGTAATGCTCCTTCCACTTTATTTGGCTGGGTGACCTAGACAGAGAATGAGAGTGGGTGTACCCATGTACACAGAAGAGGTCTCAGTGAAAGGAGCTCAGGCCTGGACTGCACCTTCATGGCCTCTTACACTTTCTTAAAACAGCAATAGCTTTCCTCAGTTCTCTCTTGAACAGCCATATTTTTCTTTCTTGTTTTTTTTTTTCCTTTCTCCTTTTCTAACAAGTGAGTTAAGTTGCTTTTATTTATTCCCTTAGCTTCTCCGTGGGCCCCCCCCCACCCCTTGCCTGGTTGAGGTGAATTAAGAACAGCTACCCAAGAACTATGCAAGCTGATAAATTCATGAGGAAGACAACAGCTGCAAACCTAATAAAAAATTATAGCAGACTTGGGGCATAGGATTATATCTGTGTAAAAACTCAGATTATTAGTACGTTCCCAAAATTGGAAATGGCCTTTATGTGACCTGTCTGAACAATGCATGTTCTGCTTAGCTTTGCCTCTATGAAATCTGACCTCTCTGTACCTGGCTGTTGTATCCCTTGGGAGTCCTGGTGATTCCAGAGATGAGGAAGATCAAATGTGTCATGGGAAGGAAGAAGAAATGAAAATCTGCGTGTTTGCTGGAAATGTGAATGGGTCTATTACAGAATGAAACATCATGTTTTCTCTTGACTGGAATTTACGTAACATATAGTTGAAATAGCAGTAGATGGGTGAGAAAGATGTTTTTACCTAATATTTCTAACTGTTTCCTTTCTGCACCAGGGAGGAAGTATTTTACAATCTCTTTGTATGTAAAAAACCACATGTATGTGGATTATTGCAGGTGCTGAGTAGTCTGTGCTAGCGTTCTTCTGTGAGCCTGATGTAGAGAAAAGGCATCGGGTTGCTCAGCTTGGGCCTTGCTCCTTCTCCTCACACTGGAGGACCAGAGCGCGGCTCACCCATCACAGAAGAGTCAGCTGTTAATTGTAACGGGCCAAAATTCTTATATTAGCTCCAAGATCCCACAAATGGAACTTCACTCACTTTTATTTTTCTTCTCCTTTGTATCAGTTATTCCTCAGTCTAGTGATTTAGGACAGAAGCAGATTTCAAACTTAAGGATTTTATGGTTTGGATCATCCTTTGAGGTTAAAGCTGTAATAAGGGACGTAGTACAATAATGGCTTTGACATCAGAGCATATGAGTCTCTTCTGCAAAGGTCCCAAAAAGCCTCTGTCAGCACAGGTACTGGTATTTCAGGGAGTAGGGGAAAAGCTGAGCCGCCTCCTCCTCACGCCTCTTCCCTTCGGAGGGTTTGCTGGAGGAGGCCGCTCCCTCGCAGACGCGCTTCGCCAGAGCAAGCTGGCCAGACGGTGACGGGGAGCACGGTGCCGCTGCCGCAGCCCTGGGGAGCAGGGGCCGTGACGCAGCGAACAGGCTGCCTCCGTGTCTCCCAGCCGGCAGGGCTTTGCAGATGCTCAGCACCTGGCAGGACTCGGCCTTCGGGCAGAGCTGGGCCCCTGGTGAGGGGCCGTTTCTCCTCCGCGCCCGCTGGTTCACTGCTTGTGCTCGCACCTTTGCTCGCTCACCCAGCCCTGGGGGCTGTAGTGCTCTGAAAAATGCTGCTCTTCGCAGTCCAGCCAGAAGCAAGAGTGCTGAAAACCGCGTGCACAAGATGGAAAGCGAAGGAGAAGAACAATAAAATAAAACAACAAAAATGAAGTCATATTTTGCAGTTCTCTGGTACTGTGATAGGCGGTTATGGTGCTGAATTTGGGTTTTTGTGTGGTCCTGGGGTAAAGTCTTGAGTATGTGGTTAAATTGGTGTCCTTTGTGGGTGGGTAAGTTTTGTACTTCCCCTCAGACCTTTGCAGGGTGAGGAGTTGCTTTCATCTGGTTTGCAGGATTCGGGGAATCTGTATCTGTATCTGTTGCATATTCTTTGTCTCCCTCCTCCTTATTGTCTATAGCTCATGTGAAAGGCCCTGGCTGTTCTTCCCCATTCATTTTTCTTTTTGTTTTTTATTCTTCATCTCTTCATTGCTCCCACCCATGCCAGGAGGAAGAGAAAGTTCCAGCCGGGGAGAATTAGGATTCCGGAGTAAAAATAGATTTTGAGGTTAAATAAAAAGTATCTTCCCACTTTCAGTGTTCTCTGCATCACAGAGACATTCATTTTGAAGTGGCTATTGAAAACCAGGATTTAATTATATCCAGTTTCAGTGATGTGAAACTGAAGTCACAAACTTGAGCCTTTTGTCTTCTAAAAACACAGTTCTTTATCTTGCATGTTCTCTATAAATAGCAGCCAACGCGTAGGACTATTCCAGAGCTTTGGAGCCCTTTAGAAGCTCTCCCTTCAAGGGCTCCTGCCTGATGCCCCCCGTGCTGCTGGAGGAGCTGGCTGGCAGCCGCTCGGTGCCGCTCCGTGTCCTGAGGCTCTCCCGACGGCTCCCCTCGTGGCCGCTGGCAGCGTGGGAAGAATGGATCCTTCCAGCCGCACCCCAGCGCGAAGGCTTGCTCGGCCCGGGGGGCTTCTTCGCGGGAGACGGTGACATTGACTTCCCGAGAGCTGAGGCTCCCATTATGGTGGGGTTAAAAATGACAACATCTGCTGTGGATTTTCTTTTTTTAGCTGGGGTTGGAGAGGAAGAGGATGCCATTGTGGTGCCCTACGTACTGTGAAGGGAGGGTGAGGGGGAGATCCTTTGTACATTAGTGAGTCTTCTGCGTGGTAGCCAAGAACTGTGCTAACTGCATAAATTCACAGCGGGATGTTTTAATTGCTCGGCGCTTGGGATGGTGTAATGTTAATGGTGGGCTGGAAGAACTGGAGTGGTGACGCAGGGCTTGGGCGAGCTGCTGCGGCGCGAAGGGCAATCTGATCTAACAGACTGAGACCAGCCAAAGTAACCCCGGTTTCACTCCAGGTAACGAGTTGGTCTCAGGTGAGATACCTTGTGCTTACAAGTGATCCAGGACTACGTTAGTCAACACAGAACGTATAAGAAGGCAGATGGAAATTAGTTCTGACCAGGGTTCATGGAGATTTGTTTCATTGGTAATAGTCTATAACTAAAGCATTAAATCAATCTCACAGAGAAATACCAAGTTTCTGAAGATAAACACTGATTATGGAAAGGGCCATCTGAAGGAGTCAGAGTTTCACAAATTGTTCCCAATAGAACAAGTGATGAATGCTGTCCTTGGGGGGGAAAGGGGAGGGAGGGGATCTAAAATGTAATTTTATTTTGGAATAATAGCCAAATGTGCAGAGTACTAAATTCTCCTCCATGCCACCATTTCTAGAAAATAATTATGAAACATGTTAGTAACACCAGTTGATCCAATTTAAGGAAAACACATCCAAAAAGGAGACAAATGCCTTGAGAGAATGGGGGGGTGGAGATGCCGTTCTTGTGCCGATGAGGTGCCTCACAGCAACGTGGCCTCCATCGGGCTGCGCTCCTGAGAGGGTTTTTGACTCACTGTGATTACAGAATTCCTGGTTGTGGCCAGATGCACCATAGAAGAGGATAGATCCTCCCCAGCACTGATAGCCAGGAGAAAAATGCACATGGAATTCTTTCAGTGCGTGAAAAAGACTGATAATCTTCAATGAAGTAATTTGTAGTGGAGCATTGCCGTTTTTGGAGTAGTTCGAATAAACTATGTAAACTAGTGATACAGGACTGATGAACACAAAGTGATCTTTTGAAGGTAACACACCATGATGAAAAGTTTGGGTTTTGTTGGCGATAACAAGGCAAACACTCTGACTAGCGGATAAAGATCATGGTAGTGAGAAGACCTTGGTGTGGCTGGGAGACTGAACAGGCCATCTCCCACATCTAACTGGCTGAGTATCAGACGGACGCAGCTCTCGCGACCCTGAAAGTGGAGGAGGTGCCCACTGACCTCCTTGTGTTGGGATGGTACAGCTCAACTCCCAAACTCATTTCAGGGTAGATGAGAATATGCCTTCTTATGCTGGCATTGGAAATTTTGAGTGTCCTGTAGCTAAGATGGAGCAGTTTTTACCATGCTGGTGCTGCAGCCATGGAAATGTAAAATTATCAGTTTCTTCTCTTATGGACGTTCTTCACAGTAGTTTTATAAGAGTAATCCCACTTAATCTTAGCTGTTGCAGAGGTCTGTTACAGTTAATCCTGTTATCTTGCTGTTGCACCTTGGAGAAATAGCTTTCACATTGACCAGGAATGTTTCAGACAGAGTTTCAGGTTGACTAATGTAAAAGTGTAATTCTGGAGTAATGATACAATGTAGTGTAGAACTGCTACTGTGAGTAGGGGAAGGACTGTGCCTAGCTGTTAGTGTAATCACCAGCTACGTGTCGTAATAACTGAGCTCTACATTGTAGGTATTTCTCTAACTTAGATTTAGGGCAAGTATGCAATACTATACCAATGTATTGTAATGCTTAACCCAATGTACATGGACGTGGAGGTGCAGTGGTATTGATGAGAGCGAAAGAAAGTCCTGTAATGACTCATGCTTGATGGTCACTGGAGTTGGGAGGGCAGAGCGTGGAGTTTAGTCACAAAGTTTAGGGATTCCCAAAGTCAGCACAAGGCTTGCTACATGTGCAGACCAGGGGAGTCTGTGACAGGAGATGCAGATATTTGTAAACCTTTCCGGAGCAGACAAGCTATCCCATATTTTCCCGTATACTGGACAACGCTGGTCCAAACGACGATTCACATAGGCAAGACTCTGTGCTCTCCATTTATAAAACTAGCAGTTATTGATGAAGTAATCCCATTAACTGGGAAGGCTTGAGTACTCGACTGGGATTTGGAAGAGCTGGAGTCTGCTCTGGGCTCTGTCCAAACGCATAACTGGGCGCAAAGCAGTTGTGATCCACGTGGTTACAACCTCTACGCATCCTTGCATCCAGTATAAGAGTTATAAAATAAACCTCTACTTCACCCTGTGAGACTATTTGTGGTCGTGTATCTACTGTTGCCATGTTGGAGGCTGGAATAAATCCTGCTGACTGTTCCCTGTCACCCGAGGATCTCCCGTACCGGACACCAGAGGTGGTGCCGGCGGCTGGAGGGGCTGGGGCTGCCTGTGCTCTCCCGCAGCGGTCGTGGGCTGTGCCCTGTGCCACGGGGCACCTCCTGCTAACCCAGACAGCACTAAACCCCCCCCCCAAAACCCCAAAACAACCAACCAAGAAAAAACCCAACCTCAATAACCTTGAAAATAATGGTTTCCTAAGAAAAACACTTAATTTGCTTTTCTCTGCAGTTTCTGTCGGCGCAGAGCTCCGTTGAAGTGAATGGGCAAGGTGAAGTGAAGACACAGCTTTACATAACTTAATTTTCCTGTGGGGAGAGGAGCAAAGACACATATGACAGATGCTTGTAATGTTGTCTGAATCGCATCTGGAAGACTCTGACATATGTAATGAATAAGGCCATTGAAGAATACGATTACTCCATATAGGTACCTATACTATTGTTCAAAACCACATCTTTCAGCTTGTCAATCAAGTGATCAGAAGAGGCTGAAGGCAGGCCCCCAGTTCGGAAGGACACCCAAAATCTAACAGGCAGCATTAGAGCTGCCGGAGTGTGCGCTGCGGGACCCCCCACCCCCCGTCAGCCTGGCACCCGTGTGGGGGGGGTGGGGGGTGGGTGGCGGTTGAGCTTTGGGGTTTGTCTGGTTGGTGCTTTGGATTGGAGAGCGCCCAGAGAGGGAGGTGGTGGGTGTTGGCATCTCTGCCATGGTTCGTTGTGCAGGCAACCTGCACGTCACTTGGGTAGAGTCCAAGTCGTTTGGCACGTGGTGCAGAGTTGCTTTTTACATGTAGTGTTTACCCGCCCAGGACTGCGAAAGCCCCCGTCAGCCCCGCTTGACAACTTTCCCATCCTTAGAAATCCCTCGACTTCACAGTGTCTTTGGAAACTTTGGTACCTTTAACCCAGCAACAATCTTCATCTCTTCCTTTCATGAACTCCGTTTGTAGCCTCTCCTCTTCGGCAGTTGCCTCCTGTCTTGCTTTTACCCCGTTGCCAGGAGGTTTTTGTTTCATCACTTCTCTCCCTTTTAAAAGGGCACAGGTCAAAAAGAGAAACATCCAAAAATCCATCAACCCCTTTTCATTGATGCCTTAGAGACTGCACCAGTGTTAGCCGCTCACTAATCCACTGGCAGTACCACCGAGCTGCCAGTCCAGAATCTGAAGAATAATATTATTCTAAATTACACTACGGCTTTAGAGGGTGCAGTGTTGCAGGTTTGGAAGGCAGCTGTTCTGTGCACTTCTGGGACTTCGGAGCGCGTTGTTGAATGAGCGCCCTGGGAAATCACTAATAAAAGATGATTTATATTTCCCCAAATTCCACTGGGGTTTTTTTGTTTGGGTTTTTTTTTTTTTTTTTAAGGCATTATGTTTCGTTCTTTCTTGGAGTGCTTTTGTAGAAGAAATCAAATGTAGAGTTTAATGTTAAATACTTGTTCCCACATGTTCTTCATGTGTATTTTTTTTGAGAGGGTATTGGATTTTTCAGTCTATGTCCTTAAGCGTCATCTTCGCTGTGGGCCAACATCGGGAACAGCTTGGGGGGCAGTGCCGTGGCAGCGTCTGGCCCGACCCACAGCTGGTGTTGAAGTAGAGGAGCCGTTTTGGCCCTGTTGTGACTGCAGACCTGCTTGGGCTTATTCTGGTTTTTTAGTGGTGGTGCAGGCGGCTGTCTGGAGCAGCGGAAGGGGGACGTTCATGGGAAGCAGTGGTATAGTAATGGTTCACAAGCTGGTCACAAAAACTACGGGAATGGCGGGGGGATTTCTTCTTTTCTTCTACGTGCTGGCACTGGAAGCCTTTGAAAAACAGAGTCCAAGACCAGTTGTTACCTGCAGTCGGTATTTTCCCAAACCTGCCAGCTGGCAGTGATTTCCCCCCCTCGTTACAATAACTGGATTATTTTGTAGATGGCTACATTCCCCTGTCCAGGCAGGGCGAGCCCTTTTCAAATGCAAATCAAGGTGTTCCATTATCTCCGCTGTATCCTACGGCTTCCTCTTCAGAATCAATAATGTAGAGGTTTGCAGGCCGGCTTATTTCCTTTCAACAGTGATCTAAGTAGTTAATAAAATAATAGATTTTCCCCTTCCTCCTCCTACATTTTTTCCCTTCATTTCTCATCTTAGCCACTGAAGAAATATTCCCTCTGTTCTCATAGAAAGTAATGCATTTACACTTGCCACAGTTCAAAGATAGCAGGAATATATTTTTCTTACGCTAGTAATTGCTTTTCTTGGCCATTAGTTGGCCAAAGTGGAGGAAATAGAATGGGGGCAGGTGTTTGGAGTAGAACCAGGACTAGAGCTTTCTTGGGGTCTTTGTTTTGTTTTCAAAGTGCTAAATTATTCGTCCTCTGCGTACGGATGTCTTGCTGGCGAATGCCTGTGCAGTGACGGCGGGGGCCGTCGGGCAGTTCCTCCACGGGGTAAAACAAGGCCTGTGCAGCGGTGCTGCCGGCCACAGCGGCTCCGCTGGGACCACCTTGTTTCTCCAAACTCTAAATCGAGGTTTCGGCCCCTGAAGGAGCGCGTACCTCTAACGCAGGTTTGTCTCACGAGCAAGCTGAAGCATTTTTTCCCAACTGTGAAAGCCTTTTTTTACCTGTCTCGCAAACTACACAGGCTGTAATGAAAAATTGGGGAGCAGGGGTTTTGGTGTTTGCGTTTGGGGTTTTTTGGGGGGTTTTGTTTTGTTTTTTTAAGATTATTCTTCCATGTTTTCTGGCATTGTTCTTGTTTGAAAAGCTTGCATGGAACGTGAAACTGAAACTCTGCATTAGCGTAAACATTTCAAGGTCTTTCATCAGATCTGTTACACTTCCTGTCGTTGTATTTCATCATCGTTGCTCTGTAACGAGATTTTGCTGGTACTGGCTAGACAGACAGTCATAAGTTCACTCTGTTGCTTCATTTGGGTTCTTTGTGGGTCTTTTCCCCCCTCCTGTGTCCGGCTCCGTGAGTTTTGGCAGATTTGCTTGGCTCCAAGATCGCCGAGACAAACCAGTTTCTAGATTTCTCCTGATTTGGAACAAGTGCCCTTATCGCTGTTGCCAAGAATATCCTGCGCTGAGTGGCAAAGGGCCAGGAGCTCACCGCAATCGCTCGGAGGGCTGGAGTTCCCAGGGAAAACTTGGGCTGGGATGACCAGTACAGCAGTACAGCCTCGACCGAAGGTGTTGGATAGCCTCTGTGCAGTGCATTTTGTAAACACCATTTTCACAGAAATGCTGATAATCCTCACATTTTAATTTGATGCTGAGATGAAAGATAACTTTTTATCTCAAACAAAGCTTGGCTTTTTTGGTAGAAGCCTCCCTATTTACTTGAGTGGCATTTAATCATCTCAAGATCCATAATACATGTATAAAGACTCCCAGAAATGTGGGAGATGCTCTGACTTGCTCTTTGTTTCTTGGAATAGTGTTCTGGAATAGACTAAAGGAGGATTTTTATGAGCTTCCTTGGGAAATCACTACTGTCCTTCACTATTGTGCTGAAGGGCCATCTTGGAAACCATAAGCAACTACTCCACTCAGAACAAAAGGGGAAAAGCGTCTGAAAGTATTAATATATACTTATTGGAAGAGAAGAAGGCATTACAATGGTCTTAATGATTCAAGATGGCACAATGTTTTCCTCTGAGTATGGCGGAAGTTAGTTTTGATGATCTGACTCAGTTTCAGTTGGGAGTACTGTAACTATGCCTGTCCTGTCCCACACTTATGGTTGACTCCTGTGCTCTTTGGGGTGTTGCAGTAGGTTTTGCTGTGGCCTGAACAACAGTTGTGCCTTCCCCTGTGTCGTGGTTTAACGCGGCCGGCAGCCAAACACCACGCAGCCGCTCACTCCCCCCCCACCCCAGTGGGACGGGGAGAGAATTGGAAGGGTAAGCGTAAGAAAAACTTGTGGGTTGAGATAAAGACAGTTTAATGGAACAGAAAAGGAAGGGAAAATAGTAATAATAATATTAATGATAATGATAGAATATACAAAATGAGTGATGCACAATGCAATTGCTCACCACCCGCACTGACCAATAACCAAGCAGCGATCGCTACTTCCTGGAACACACCTATCATTCATATACTGAGCATGACGTCACATGGTATGGAATACCCCGTTAGCCAGCTGGGCCGGCTGTCCCGGCTATGCTCCCTCCCAGCACTTGGTAGTGCATGTAAGCTGAATGTCCTTGACTAACAGGGTACTTAGCAACAACTGAAGACATCAGTGTGTTATCAACATTCTTCTCATACTAAATCCAAAACACAGCGCTAGGGAGAAATTTAACTCTATCCTTGATGAATACCAGGACACCCTGCAAGCGGCAGCAGGGGTTCAGAGGCTGACAGTCATCTCTGCGTACATGTCTGTGATCTGCATTTGCATGTATGAACAAGAATATTCCTCTGTGGGTATCCTGGGAAAGCACAGGGCCAAACTCACGTCTGATACAATACTGCTGAAGTCAACAAACTCATGACAGGGATGAAATCAATGCAGTATTTCTGCTTTAAAAAGAGGAAAAGCAGAAACACCTGGGAATAGGTTGGGTCTCTGAGCACTCTTGATCCTGGCTTTCCTCAGTGCGTGAAAGAATGACAGAGGAAGAAAAATTGCTCCCTGGGATGGCTGATGTGAACATTATCACTTTGCCATAGAGGACCATCTTAAAGGAGTAAATGGAAGAACCACATAAAAAGGAAAACAAGTACGGGGTGTCACCCATGGAAAAAATGGCAGTTCCACAAAATTAAGACTTTCTTTTAAGTGCAATTGGTAAAAGCAATGACTGAACTAGTCGCAGTTATCCCAGCCATGCTGTCAGCTAACGATCAGCTAGCAGGCATAACAAATGTTTAAAACTAGCCTTAACAATGTAAAATTTTATCTAAAACAATAAACTGGATGGTTCATAACCTACTTTTAATTGGTACCAGTCAGGGAAGTAGCACACCTCCAGGAATTTCCATTCATTCTGCCGTGCCTGCGTTTTCTCAGACATAGAAAGGAGAAATGCACATCAGTAAAGCCACAGACAGAACGGATAAGCTGTTCACCACGCAGTGAGCACCAGCTCCTTGCGCGGTGGCGTACACATTGGAGACCGAACGTTGGGACAGACATGCTTTTGGAGGCTTTCCACTGTGAAGAGTTGGAAAGCACCATTTTAGGACATCACTGCCAGGAATTACATCCCTCAAACCAGAAGTGCTGAGGTTTACCATGGTTCAGTGGATGCAGTTTAGTTCTGGGCTCTTGGCAAGACTAGTCTATAGACTTGCATGAAGTCATCGCGGTATGGCATGTGGCTGGCTTAAAAAATGGAGCAAAGCAAAACTCCCCCTTGCTGAAAGCTGGCAGGAGCAGAAGGGAGGAATATTTTTGACTATACGAGTCCAGGGCTTTGACGGCAGAGCTAGCTGGCTTCGCTGGTTTATAACAGACTGACATAATGTTGAAGAAAGGAGCCAGAAGAGTGGGCGGATTTCTTGCTGGCGGTCCTGAGTACGCGAGCGTGGCCGGCATTTGTAATATGAGCGCGCAGTGAGAGCGGGCTGCTAAGGCTGGGCTGCCCCAGGTAGCAGCCGCGGCCAGGAGGCTGCATCTTTCCCATCTGTGCCTGGCAGAAAGATTGGGATCTCTCACGGGGATGCAGGCGTCGCTGCATCTGCCTGTGGCCTCGTCCCCTTACGTTTGGGGGTGGCACTGCCTGTATGCTGCTGAGATGGAGGCCAGCCCAGAACATGGCAGCTGAGTTCCTGGGCCCCATTTTCATTGATGCTGAGACCACCGTGCACCACCTTAGCAGCGTGTAAATGAATTTCAGTGGATGTAAATTGTACCTATATCCACCGTAAGGCCACTTTACCCTGGCGGAATGATGCAGAATGGTTTGAGTGTAAAAGTTGCCTCGCTGGCCGAAAGGCCTTTCCTCCCTTCTGCCCTCTGTAAAACCATGGTGGGACTTCACCCGCGGGAGCTGTTTTGGCTTTGGCCCTTCGTGGGGATGCTCTGTCCAAAGGACAGAGACCAGCTGTGGTATGGGCACCTCCTTGGGAAGAGACCAAGGTTTAATTCCCTGGGCTGCTGCGGACTTGGTGTGACTGGGCAAATCAGCTAAACTCCCTCAACCTTTCTTTCCTCTCCAAAATGGGAAATACACCGTCCCTTAACCCACATTGCACGAATACAAAAGACTGATTATTTTTTTTTAGTTCCAATAAAAGTAAATGCTACCTAAGCATCTAAAATACGAGTTTAGGGTATTTCCTGTTTGCTTTATTTTTTCTTATTTCTTTTGGGAAGAACTGAAACTAATTTTGCTACGTGCACCAACTCTTACCTCTTAACTTTTTTTTCTTCTAGTGAAAGATTTTTCTTAAGGATTTTAGACTGATTTTCCTGTACACGTATTGCACTGAAACAACTGGTAACTTTTTCTTGTGCCTACTTTGAGAGCTGGGTCCTATAAATAGAATTTCATATGGCAAGCACATAATACCCATGCTCTGTGGTCTCTGCCACTAGTTTTAGGTATGGAAATGAGGTTAATGTTCATCTAAAAGCCATAATTTATTTGGAAACTCTGATCTACAAAAGTGTACCTTTTCCCACGTTGCTGTGGGAGGGGTGAGAAGCAGTGATGGGCAGCAGCTTCATCTCTGGGAACAGATGGAAGGTGCAAAGCAGACATCTTCAAGAACAGTTGACATTTTAAGCACTATAAAGTCTGCAGGGAGAGATAACATCATTTCTGAGATATAATGATATACTTGGAAAAAACAGACAAGCTTTAGAGCTGAAAAAGCGTTTTGAGCCTGAATGCTTATTTCTTTTTACCAGTTTATCCTTATGTGCAATAAAGATGTTCTCTCTTCCCTCAAACCTTGTCTTGCTTGTATCCCAAGACCTTCATGTCCAAAATTAAACTAGTAGGATTCGACTTCCTAACTTGCTTTCCAATACTTGATATCGATGTCTGCATTTACCTACCTTTAAGGCATGCTGTATGTCCTGGACACTTGGCAGAGGATGGGAGAGTAAGGGTTTATTTGCTGTCCTCATTGTTTTTAATGCTGAATGCTTATTTATCCATCAAGTCAGAATAAGCAGTTATTTGTATTGGATCTTAATTTAGATTATAGATATCCTAAGTACTTGAGTAATAATGTCGTTGGTTGTTATTAGGTTTTAAGTAGCAGGCATGAGTAAATAAGTAGAACAATATAAATATAAATCTACTTAATTATCTGAGCCTTAAATACAAGGCAATAAAACCAAATTTAAAAAAGAAAACCATCTGAGTTACTAACATCGGAAAGACTTCAGAAAGAATTTGTCTCTATTATTAAACTTAAGTGGGCCAAATCCTGCAGCTCCTCAGTGCTGAGGAGAGGTTTGTCCAAGGATGATAATGGACTACACCATGATAAACGATGACGGAAGGTGGTGATAAATGCAATGTGTTCCTTACTAGGACAGGCAGAGATAGGATGGTAAATGATGGATACCAATCTAATGATTTATTTGCAGAAGAATTGAAAAACATTCAAGCTCTAACTTAAATAGATGCATTTAATGTAAGCTGCATGTTGGGATGTTACTAAATAAGACTGTGCAAAAATGGAGTCTTAAGAGTACGGTTAGGCTTGCTGAAGCAACTGGGAGCCTTGCAGGAGCTCTCTGTTCAGCCTTCCTCTCACCGCTTTGTTTTTGACTTTACATCCTACCAAAGCTGTCAGTAGAACAGGGTTAGGGCTGCACTGGGTAATGCCAAGTTGCAAATGGACAAACTGGCATTATTATCCCATCTTTATCATCATGCAGAGTAATGTAATATATTCGAAGAACAAGAATGCTTAGTTTTTTCCTTCATCGGTTTCCTGATGGAAGACATGAGTCTCATTAGAAGAGGAATGGGTCAGGCTAACCTCTTCTGGTACTGTAGGATCGTTGCCCCTCACCTCCCTCCAGTTTCTGGGCTTTATCCTGATGGCCTCCCCAGGAATGCAGAAAGTGTATGCATTTTCTTGGAGACAATGTTGGCCATCTCCAGTTTTGGCATAACTTGTCTTTCCTGCGACAAACATACAGAATCTTTAGAAAGAATTTGTTATAAAGTAAAAACATAAATACAAAGAGTAACCCTACTGTCTTCATATGTTTACGCAGACCACTGCCGCTGCCGTGAAGTTTGCTGCTCCCGGTTAGGTGTAACACCCAGACTAAGAAAGTTAGAGCAGTCACTGCTCTCACTGTGTAAGCTGCGGAGTAGTGTAAGCTGAAACCAAAAATAAACTCATGCTATCAAGTAGAATGAGCAGCTTTCATGGGGGATTTCAAAACAGATGGGCAGAAAGACAGTGAAAGAGATGCCGCTTTTTTTCTTTCAAGGAATGAGTTGGGAAAGAATGCAATTGCCTCTTCCCCCCCCCCCCCCCTTTTCTCTTTTTTTTTTTTTTCTTTCTTTG